>NW_024962255.1:14758098-14958978 GCF_019238085.1 Lagopus leucura | reverse complement strand
CCCGCCCCGCGTCGAGGGCGGGCGGACTGCGGCGGCACCCCCGGCGCCGGGCTGCGCCGCGAGGCCGAGAGAGGGGCCCGGCCCGGTCTCCCGTCCTGGCGGCACCGCGCGGGGCTCCGCCGGCTACCGGCCGGGGCGAGAAGGGCCGCGGCCGGAGCGACTTCCTGCGCGCGGCGGGAGGGGAGGGCCGGGAGGCGGCCGCCCCGCGGGGAGGAGGAAGGGGAGCGGAGAGCGAGGAGGAAGGCGCCGAGCGGGGCGGCCGCGTCCCCGGCGGGAGGGGAAAGCGGAACGCCGGGGCACGGTGCCGCTAAGTCGGGCCCAGGGAAGCAGCGGCGGGTGGGGCGGTACGCGCGGAGCGGGTGCGGCGGCGCTCACACGTGCGTGCCGGGCGTTGTGCTGCTGGGACGCGGCCGCGGAAGGCAAACAGAAACAGTCAGCCTTCGGCAGCAAAGGGAAACAAACCAGGCTCTGTTCTGTCTCTACTAGCGTGCCGTTGGAGCGCGTCGGCTGCAGCGCCTTTATAAGCAAGTTTATTTTCACGTCTTATTTAAGAGAGTCTGTCTCAGCCGGAACGCTTGCCAAATCTGCTTAATATGCACGTTTATATAGGGCAGCCGCTGATCAGGCAGAGGGAAGGGCTGCTCCGGCCTCCCGCGTGCCCAGCAGCGCAGCCTCTGTCGGGAACAGAGACAGATGAACGAACCGTAAGCCAGGAGCGGCATTAAACTGGTCTGAAAATGAAAAGTACCGTGTAAGTACCCTGCATTAGCGCTCTATAACTGGACTCGGAAATCGTCATGTTATTCAATCACGTGGAAAGCGGTGACGGCAGCTGGCAGCATCCTCCCCAGCCCCAGGTCAGAGCAGCCAGCCCCATGCTGCAAAGTCTGCACCCGAGTGATGCAGTGGGGAAAGATTCAACTTGCCTATGCAGAAAGTAGAGAGGGAAAGTAGGACAATACAACAGTAACATTACAACAAAGCAATACTTCTAGAAGGTGATTATGAAACGACAGCATTCTGCGTCTTGTACCATGCCAGCATTGGAACCTGCTGAGCTAGCAGAATAATTCAGAGGAGGAACAAAGGATCTAACCAACAGGTGCCACTCAGTGAGTAGCGCTAGTCCTGAGCTGAAGGTGCTCGGGCAGCCTCCTGCAGCCCACTCGTTACTCTAGCAGAAGAGCTGTAGACGAGGAGGAAAGCTGACTGC
The DNA here is from genome assembly GCF_019238085.1 of Lagopus leucura. NCBI lineage: Eukaryota > Metazoa > Chordata > Aves > Galliformes > Phasianidae > Lagopus > Lagopus leucura. The sequence continues at coordinate 14,957,765 of NW_024962255.1, read as the reverse complement.
CTGATTCACGCTCCCCTCCCCACAGGAGGGACCAGCAGAGAAGAATATGCAGAGCCCAGCTGGAAGAAACTTGGGGCAGTGGTGGCCAACATTGCTGCTAGGCAGCCTGCAGCACGCTTGCACCGTCCAGAATGACATTATCTGCTGGTTGTATGGGGAAGTCAAGCTGTCACGCTTGCGGTGTGGTTGTGATGTGGTAGTCAAGAGAAGCACAATCCAGTCCCCTATGTAAAAAATGTGCGGGTGCACAGAAACAGGACCCTATTCTGCTTTTGACTCTTCCTCAATGCAAAAGGTGGGAGATGGGTGTCTGAGACCAGATTTTAGCACACTGAATGGCCAGAGGGAGAGAATGTAAGCTTTCGTGCGTTTGTCCTGTTCTCCTACAGACAGGTAAGATGATGAAGATGGAAACAGACAGGAGGCACACAAAGAAATACAGTACCAAGAGAGGTTTACCTAAAGCTATGTATAATTGTGAGTGAGATTCTGCCAGTCGGAGTACATGCTCGCGATGGTGCAGGTAATAGGCAGGGTGTAAGAAGTTTGCTTCCAGAAAAGGCTGCACCTTTCTTGTGTTACTCACGATGAAAGTAATGCATGGAAGCAGGGAGATTTGTAATTTTTAGGATTTAATTGGGACCTTGTAAAACAAATAGCAGATGAGATAGTTACAGTAGGAAAGCAGAAAGAATGTGTAAATGTGTAACAAAAGAAAAACCGCTCCAAGAGTAGCATGTGGAAATACAGGAAAGTGCTGGATGTTTATCTGGCTTCAAAATGTGTTTTACTGCATACACTCGAGGACTCTAAACAAGTCTGACCAAGTTATCATCTATGCACTTCACCAGACACTCAAGTGAAGGCAGCTCCTGTCCTAGAGGACTCCTTGAGGACTCCTGGTTTGAAAATGGTTCAACTGGATTTAAAGACTGCTCTGGGGAAAAGTACCCCATGATATTTAAGAATCCTCAGTTGTGGGGGTCTCATAACGTATGAAATGTAAAAAGAGGAAGATGGGAGAGGAAGTTTCTTATCTTGAAGCACTACAAGTAAAAGTGAGGTCTGGCAATGAGAAAGGGAAGAGAAGAAATGAGTAGAAAGAAAAGCTAACCACGTGTTATGCATATAAGAGCTATAAGAACAGATTGCTAACTGAGAAACTTGTGTCAAGCGAGAAGTGGGATATGAATTGAGTGACAGACTTGATTAAACCAAATACTGAGTGGGAGACAAAGTTATGGGAGTTGAGTTTTCAAAAGCAGTGTAGACAAAATGAAGCAGGAGGGGGGTGGCAATATGGATGAGAGAGTATTATGTCAACAGAAAGAAATATTGATGCTCTGGCTGACATAGCAGTCTATTCAAACTGAGAATAAAACTGCAAACGGGTGAATCTTGAATTATGCCTGAGCAGAATTATCTCACAGAGGCTGGAAAATATATGTCTGAACAGTAAGAAATGTTCTCGAGACAGCCTCTGCAGCACTAATGGGAGATTCAGCTAATGAATAGCAAGAGATTCTGACCTCAGTTATGCAGGGATGTAATCTGGAAGTGGTGCCTTGCTTTTAGTGGGCCAGCTTCAGATTTCACATTAGCGAAACAGTGGTTTTGGTCTCTACCTTTTGGAGTAGCACTGGTTTGCTCATACAGTACGCTGAGCTGTCAGGGATCTGTGAGAGATTAATCTGATTTTAATAACCGGAGCTGAGTAAGAGGCACTAAAGAAAGTAAGTAAAATACAAAGGATTTAATGCAAAGCCCATGGGCATAAATGGACATTTCCTCTGATGTTAATGGATTTTGGATCAGGCCCCATCTGTTCATGGAGCCTAAGGTCAGCTTTGGCATGTTGAAGAATGTCTGTGGGAAGGCAACAACACAAAAGCGTTGGTCTTTAGGGAAGCGGAGTGAAGACTACAAAATGAGTTCACAGAAACTAACTGGAATTCAACCTGCAGTGGAAAATGGGAAGTACAGCATTTAACCACTGCAGAAGCTGCAGGATAGCCTTTTCAGCAAGGCTAAATGAGCCAAAGGGCAGCATGTGTTAGTGTGCTGAGCGGAGCAGTGCTGACTGGTGCCAGATATGAAGAAATTAGCAAAAATAAAGGACCTGAGAAGAATGGGTCAAGATAGAAAGCAGTTTTGGAAGGCAAGAAGTAAAAAAAGCAAGAAAGCAAAAAAATGCAATGAGTGGGCATTTTTAAATACGATTGTTCTGTTTTTCTCTTGTTAGCAGAGGGTCCTTCAAGGAACTGGGTCATTTTTCTTCTCTGTGCCTCTGCTGTCCAACTTGTCTGCTCAGAGTGAGCAATTCCAGGGCGCTCTTATCTCTCACAGGGCGCTTACAGGACATAAAACTCAACCTGCCCTGCTCTTACGTGAGGCTTCCTGGTGCTACCAAAACAACTGAACAACCGCTAACAACTACAAAGCGAAACACTGAGACTCCCTGAATTTGATGAAATACGGCATTATCTTAAAAGGAGGAATATTTTGGCAGGCAGAGGAGAGGAAAGTGTTAAAATTCTGAACAACTACTTTGCTTCTGACTTCAGAGTACACAGCGTTACCTTGATGAAACGTTACCATGACTGGCAATGTATTTACAGACATGTATGCAGGAAAAAATTAACTTGTTTTCATAGGTGATTGTACATGTTGGCTATACTACACAAGATCTCTCAAGTAATAAAAGCGTGACTTAAGTTTTTACTGAGTATCTACCAGAAAAATCAGGTTCCTTTAACGTCTGTGGTTGTTCTGTTCCTTCTTTTAAATGGAGGTTCACTTGGTACTTCTAAAAAATCATGATTTAGATGATTTGTAGGTGTAGCTGACAAAAATAAAAAGTAGTACGCATAGAAGGACGGATGCAAAAAGGAACTTTTTGTGAGTTAATATAAAATTTATATTTGAAATAAACAGATTCTGGAGTTCTGGAAAGATACAAACATTAAATTACCGTATTAGCGCAGACTATTCAGCCATCCATCTAGTTTAATGTCTTGTCTTCAGTAGTGACCTATTCCAGATGATAGATGTGAGGGAGGGAGAACAGGAGGGGATGAGGGGAAGACAGAGGAGAAGAAAGGAAAGGAATCAGAATAAACCAACGCAGAGATCTGTACCAGCCACCTGCACACTGCGCACAGATTGATTAGTGGCTTTCCTCCTGACCCCAGGCTGATGATCAAAATATGCCCTGAAGCACAAGGATTGGTAGCCCCTGTAATTTTGATCCTAGCTTGTGTCAGTGCGTATGACATTCTGTTTCATGTCAATGCCTAATCCTTTCTGATTCTTACTAAGCTATTTAAGTCAATAATATCCCATGGCACCGAGTGTCGCATGTTAATTATGTGGCTCATAAAACATATAACCTGATATCACTGCAAATTTGTTCTCTTTTAATGTCATGGAGAGCTCTCTGCTGTTACAAGGCTGAGTCAGTAGCATGTCCAAAGGACCACGGTGCCCTGTGCTCTTCAGTGCCACGGGTATCCATGCTGAGGGGTTCAGGCAAAGGAAGGGGCAGCAGTGTCCCAGCAGGGTCTCTGCATCTGGGTGCCCACCAGCAGGCTGTTCGTGCATGCTGCTGGCCTGCCTCTGCTTCCCCACTTCTGCTGGTGACTCACAGGGACTCCTGCCCTGACCTCCCTGAGATATTTGCAAGCCACAGAGACAGGAGGTATTTTACTTCTCAGCTTTTAGTGCTTGAGACTTTGGATTTCAAAAGCACTGCTAAGGTCTCCATCAATGAAAGGGAAGCATTCAGTATACAATCAGCTAACTTAACTGCCATACACTCATTCCACCAGTTTTTTCTTTGGTGCCTTATCCTACCTTTTCTGAGGGCTCAATATCAGGTTTATTGACCAGTTTCACAAAGTTCTAGATTCCTGCACAAGACCAAGACAAAGCTTTGTGGAAGGGAATATGTGCAAAGTCCTGAAGACCTGCAGACCCATATAGAAGGGGCATCAGCAGTCTCATTTTGTCTTTCTCATCTCCCTGAAACCCAAGTCCACCCAACTCCACCCAGTACCGCCCTGGGCTCTGTGAGCTACACAAGAGAGGCCTTTCCAACTTCCTCTTTGCAACTCTCTTTGCTAGAGAACCACCAATGTCTGAATACAATGTCCACTGGCTCCTTTTCTAACTGATCACTTCCATGACATATTTACGCCTTTATGATTTCTTTCAACTATCCTTTTAAATGTATGAATTGGACTTCACAAAAAACTCCACTGAGGATTACAGAAATTAGGCCTGTGTTCTGAGCAACACGAACAATTTCCTCTATTTCTGTATCTACAGCGACATTAATAATACTACACTCAAAGAATTCCAAGTTTTCATCCCTACCATCTTTAAAATGGCCAATGTCAGTTGTCAATCATGTGAAGAGCAGGATTTTCCACCATCTATACAGAAATGAGATCACATTCTATAAATTCATCTAATAATTATCCAGTAACAATCAGTTAAAAAAAGCAGTTAACACCACCCTCAGATGGCCTTAGGTTCAACAAGTTTAGTGCCTGCCATCTCCCTTGGTGGGTGGACAACAGAGAAGCAGATTGTCCTGCCACATGAGAGCTCTCGTGTTGCTACATGAGAGCAAATGAACAGACCTGTATGTCCATTGCTGGATGCAGCTTCATGGTGTCCAGAAATCTCTGCTGTCACTAAAGGGTTACTATGCTGGTATACAATAGTGGGGAAACATCTTGAACATTCATTTGAATATGGCCATTGCCATGGAATGTCCAGGGTCTATTTTAAGATACACGCTGTTTGTTTAAACAGGATTGCTGGCTGTTACGTAAAGGATGAACACAGATTCCCCCTATATCCCAGATATCTCCTTCAACTTAAAATACTGTATGAGATTATCCATATCCCATACTGAATGGTACCGATTACCAGATGAATGAATACTGGCTACTAATGCTATGTCTTGGGGTGGGGTCTCCCTCTTTTTTTTTAAATAGGTCTCTGTCCAAGAGAACAGTAATCCTGCTGAAAAGATGATGGACTGACAGCCCCGATGAGCTGAAGGCTGTCTTACAGCAGTGAGAAGAATATGCACAGCAACTCCCTCATTGCTGTGGGTCACCCATAACCAAAAGGAATGAGAAAAGAGCAGCGTGGTTTCTGTGGATCAGCCCATCATTGCCATCTATTGCTACTGCTAAAAAGAGTTCAATTTAGTGCCAGCTACAACAAATTTTGTTTCTTCGCTTTTTAAAATGGAGAGTAGATCACTGAGAACACTTCCAATTTAACTCTCACCACTGAAGTCATCGTAATGTTTGCCCATTACAAGCTAATTAAATTAAACTCAGAGTCAAGCTGCATATATTTCATGCCATCAATCTTGTAACTCCTTCCTCTTGACATCTCAGTTATATTTATGGCACAGTCTTTGGGGAGATACTGAACTTTTTCCATGAAATTCTCAGTTAGGTCTGGTTATAAATGGCTGTGGATCATCACAGCCTCTTTGACCACTGGGAAACGCAAAGCAGTGCACATCCACATCACAGTCATCTCTGCCACAACTGGCACAAACTGGCCCCTCCTGTCATTCTCAGGAAGTCAAGGTTTACAATCTGTGCTTTTCCTGCCATCACCAGGCAGAAGTTCTTTCAATTCAGGACAAAGGAGAGAAGGGTGTATTTTCAGTACCAGGGGCTGCAGCAGAAGGACACAAGAATAGATGGAGAAGTGGTCAGTCTCCAAAGTATTTTGCCTTTACTGTCACCAGCACTAAACTCTCAGGTAACACCTGTTAAAATAAAATACTGGTTGTCATTTACTTTATTTTATTTTTGAATCCTCTTGCTTCATCTCCTTACTTCACTCAGTAACTGTTCAAATATGACTGATATTTAAGCCTCCCTGCCATAAAACAGCCAGATTAACATTTATGCATAGTTTAAAAAAATAAACACTATAACCAAAATTGCCTGAATGTTTATTTCAGGGCAGAGATGGCTCACAGGACTCTTCAAAGAACATTGGCAGTAATTTCCTACCCTGAGTAATGTAAATTAATTAACACACACATCCTGTTTAACATCAAAAGAAAATCTGGCTCCAAAGAACAATCCAAAAGAGAGGGCCTGTGGTGTTTACAAACACAGCCCAAGCCAACAAATGCAGAAAAGGGTATTTGGGAACCACAGCAGATCCTCCACCCAGTAGCTGGACTCTCCTTTCTCCCCAGGGTTCAGATCTCCCTGTGCGTGAGAAGGCATGCAGTGAGAAAGAGGGGCCCCATTTCCCAGCCACAGTAACAGTAAAGCAGCGATTTATGCTCTCTCCATTAACAGCCACAAAACCTGTAGGAATAAGTGAAGCAAATCCCAGCTCACAATGACAGAAATGAGGCAAAGAAGGACAGTGCCCCTCTCATGACCCCACAGTGCAGCAACTGGAAGGGGAGGACCCAGCTTGTTCCTCCAGCACAAACTGACACAGGCACTTCCCCATGGATGCTGATTTGGGGTGAAGGTAACACAGTGGCACTGTTCTGAATCAAATGTGCAGCTCTCCCCAGATTTCTCCCCAAAACTACACCTTCAGCATGGAGTGCCATTTGCAATTAAACACTCACTCTGTTACGCTCATGTGACACTTAAGTGCAGTGGCTACAAATTTTACTGCTTCTCCTTCTGAGTGTACTTCACTCTTTGTATCTTGTTAATAAAAGTAACATGCAAAAGAAAAAAGATGGTTCTTGACAGGTAAAAAAAATTACACCCAGGATCTGTCAGTTTGGGTTGGGATCCCCATTAAGAATCTACCACTGTTAGGCTCCAGTGACACGGACTTCCTGCTTTTGAAGGGCAGACAGCAAATACACCTGACTTTGCTGAAACACAAATATTTGCACATTAAAAAGTCCTCAAAATTTTAAAGGGATTTCTATACTGCAAAGGAGGGTCATTTCCAAGTTTAATGTCCTGATAGTACATTCCAAACGTACAAGCGAAAAATCTATCAAGGCAGCAGAATGAGATTCTAGCTCGTGGCTGTTTGTTTCTTGAGTACTTGCAAGTCACAGAAGTGCGTGTGAACGTATGAGGCAGAACTGCTTTTCTAGCCATGAAAATATGAAGAACGTGACTTGTTCTTGAGGTATGCACGTGTACATGCAGCTGGATGGCACATGGCCTGGGTATGTGTATGTATTGTAGTCCCTTTGCTGTCTACCCCAAAAAAAGAGATATTGGGAACCGCGCAAGGACAGGTGAAAGTCATCTTTACGTATATAGAGGCTAAGATTAGAAAAAAAAGTCGGAATGTGTAAAGGGTAAGCATTCAGAGACTGTGGGGAGGAACCAACACAGAGTGAGCTCTCTACAGCAAGGGTAGGCTACTGGGTGATGATGAGTGACAAGGCAATACTTCATGCTCACAAGAAAAGGGAACAGTCTGTGGGCACACGTAACACTGACCTGCTGCACCACTGGTAACATCTGTGCCTTCTGTATATGAAACACTGACAGACAAAGTTTTGAAATAGGACCTTTGCACAACTGATTTAGAGATGCAGCCTTCTTATAGACACCGTGTACACTTTGTACACCAAAGTCATCTGTACCCATTTGTCTCTGTTTATCCGCTAACAGGGCAGACCTTGACAAAAGTTACCTGACTGCCAGAGAAGAGGATCTGGCCTTCCCTGTTTCCAACACCTTCCTCCCAGCCAAAGCTCTGTTAGCTACAAAGTTAGCTAACAGAGCCAGTACAATGGTGAGTGAGATGCGAAGTGTAAACGATCCTTATTCCCCATGGCTTCTTGTTGCCAGGAGTCTAGAATCACACATTTTAACCAAATGCTCAGTATGTGGTTTCTCTGGCCTTGGACAAATGGTTACGTCAGTACAAGCATACGGCCCTGCAACAACAGCATGCAGAATGTGAGTTTTCAGCATAGCTTCTTCAAAGACCAGCATAGGCTAACAACCAACAACATCCTGCACGGACTGGACATGTGCTACATCCACCCTGTCTCCACAAGTTGCTTCCAAAACTGTTTTGGGGCAGGAGTGGAGGACAAGCAGCCTTCAGGACTCACCTGAGGTTTTCAGCACTATTGGAAGCACATGTGTTTGGGAAAGATCCTGGTGGGACCCAGCACACTTACACAAGTCCAGCACAAGCGAGAAGGAGAAAAAACATGCACTGCTGAGTGCTTACTCCATGAAGATCTCTAGTCTACACAGAAAGTTTTGTAACAGCAATAGTTTAAGAAGTAGCCTTAAAATGTATACAAGCTATGTACCATTAAAACTCACTGGTGACATCTGAGTGGAAGATGGAGAAGAGAAAAGGCGTCAGTGGATACAAGAACTTTCCTCTTACCACTAACTCAAAATAAGAGGCCACTTTGGGAGAAACAGCAATTCACTGGCAGTGCAATTACCATTTAGAAAATAAGCTTTCAAGTCCTACAGACAGCAGTGAAAATGGATTATCAGATCACAGTACACAAAATCACGTAAGATGGCCCAAACCGCATTGCTTCAGTTCTGTTCCTCGTGTCAAGGAAAAAAAAAAAAAAAAAAAAAAAAAAAAAAACCATCAGTCAAAAAGCCCCAGTACAAAGCAGTGCTGCTGCTAAGGCCGTAGTGCACTGACAGCGCTTTGATCGCCAGCCGAGCACCTGAGACGCTCAGCAGCGCTCGAGAGCTCGTTGCCGAGAGTCACCTAGCGGCAGCAGCAGCTGCAGCCCTCGCCGCGGAGCTGCGGCACGGCTTCAAAGACGGCGCCTGGAGCGAGCGCTGCGCAAGTGACCTTATGAACGACTCGGGCTAAGGCCGGCTACCTGCGCACGTAAACCAGCCCCAGGTGTACAGATCCCAGCTGCCAGGATCTCCAGACTGCCAGAAGATTCAAACCGCAACCGCAACGACTGCTTTAGTGCTTGTAACTCTGGGATTTAATTAGCTAAGCACACGCTTCCACTTTAAGGGGTTATAAATTACCCACATTGAAAAACTGCATTCCTTTCCAATAGCCTCAGCTGTGTATGTGCTCTACTCTTGACATTAAAAATTCTGCATTTGTCCCCTCTGCTTGTAAAAACCCCTCTTTGTGCTCACTTGCCTTGTTAAGACCTAATCTTGGAAGCGGAGCTTGAAGCAGATGCCCATGCCTTCTCGTTTCCTCTACTGCTCTGTTATTGTGCCTTCTTTTAGGTCAACAGACTCTTCAGAGATGGGCTACTTATTTGGATAAGCTGACAAGAATTTACGTACTGATGAATAACAATAACTTGAGATCACTGTTTTAAAAGTTTGCAGAGACAACCTTTGCCAAGAGCTCAACCTCCGCTAAGAGTCTCCCTAGGATGTCTTCAAATAGCTGTCTATTAGGGTGAGGTAATAACGGGAAAATAAATGTGCCTATATATGGATATTAAAAAAAAAAAAAAAAAAAAAAAAAAAAGACCCCAAAAAAATTAAAAACAGAAAAAAAACAACTCTAGGAACTGGACGTGGTGAGAGAAGCATTGACACAATTAATGACTTGACATCAGGTAATGACTCCATTGTTAATAAGTACAGGAGGTGCAAGGAACCAGATCAGATACAACAGTGAGGCAGCTCCTGTATAAGAAGAACTTTTGAAACAACAAACTTGTGGTCTGCACTTGAGAAATAAAGCTTGACATTTTAATTACACAAGCGCACACTGCCACCAAATGGCAGCATCCCACACTTTTCCACTCTCAAGGTTTCCTTTGTTCCATCAGACTCTTCTGCCTGCAGTGTTATTGTGGATATCAAGCTATGCTCATCAGGAAAAAAATCCCATCCCATAAAGGGATGAAGTATGAGCTGACCACAAGTGTTTACAACCAAGAAGGGCAGCAAGGATAGTCAAAGGCAAGTAAAAGAGAAGGCTTAGCAAGGTGGGACTGTTGAGACTAGAAAAAAGACAAGTCAAAGGTGATGTGACACTTGGATATAAAATTACAAATGGACTCAAAGAGAGAAGAGAAGGTAATGGTGATAAATGCCATAAATGTATACTTCCCATTACGGAACTACTCCTAGTGTTTTCCCTTGGAATTCAGCAACTCAGATAGCTTTGCACTCATTAAATGGGTACCAGGCTAACAGGTCCTAGAAAGACAGAGGGACACCCTAGTGCTCCCTAGATCCCAGCAGCCAGCCCATCAGCCCAAGCCTCAGGACACAACGATGTTGTGGACAGGGCAGAACTGAGCTGGGCCTTCCGAGGAGCTGGCTGATGTCAGGATCGCAGCAGGGCTCTGACCGCTGCCTCTGTCCTCAGCAGGGCCTGCACAAAGCAGCCCAGCAGAGCTGCACAGTCCCTCAGAAACAAAGGGATACGCACCTGGCTGCCGCCTTCACAGCAGTTTTCTGCACGACCTTCTCACACGGCTTATAGTTATGGACGCGTTCTTTTCCTCCGAAGCCTGACAAAATCTTTGAAGCCTTTTCCAACCTTTTGTTCTGCCGAATACACACACGCCTACACTAAAAGACTCCCTTTGCCATTTCCTAACAGGTTTAACATTTTCAATTCTGGTCCCAAAAGCCACTTTGCTGTTAGCAGATCTCAGTGAAACCCACAGCTCAGTAACAGCACGAGTGGTGCTGCAGGAAGAGTAAAGGCGAGTCCAGAGGGATGCCGGATGCGCGAGCTGGCTGTAGTACAGAGCAGCGCAGAACCGGAGAAGTCCAACGGCACCAGAACACCGCACGTCTGGAGGAAATCGGCGCGAAACCCACCTGGAACCGGACAGCACGCCTAGGTTTGCGAGGGGCGGAACGGCAGCGCTGAGAAGAGCGGAGCTGCGGCGCCGGACAGCGGCGGCCGCCAGGGGGAGCTCCGCCGCGCTCCGCAAATGGCGCCGGGCCGGGCCGCGCCGAGCGCCGCCTGAGCGCGCGGGGACTTGTGGCTGCGGGCGGCAGGCTGCCCTGCCCGGTGCTCGGCTGTGGGCAAAACCACACGGTAAGCTATTGTCACAAAGAAGGGACTGAGGGGCTTACAAGGCCAGGGACTTTTTTCGAGGTAAAGTTTTCGCAGCGTGGAGCTGCTCTGAGGTACTGCCGCCGCACACCGCAGCATCCTGCAGCCCCGCTCCCACAGTGCCCGGCAAGCGACAAAACATCCCAGCAGAACTGGGAGTCTCCTGCGAGACGCTTCATTGCAGATTCAGCTGGGAAAGAGGATCTGATGAAAGAGCAAACATAATGTACAATGTGAGACCAGGCACATGTCTGTGACAGCATCCAGTCCAGACGTAACAGAGCTCATGGTTCTTGAAAAGTTCTTCTCACATAAAGGAGCTATTTGTGAACTAAGGCACTTTGCAGGAGTTATTATCAGTAAAGCAGGACCAACACCATCGGGCAATTTAGATTTATAAATGCAGGTCTGCAACTGTCAGATATTTAGTTGCTGGCTTGCTGCAGCCTCAGATGCTTCTTGCTTCTATTGCAAGAAGTGGACAGCAGTTCTCTCTCCTATAAATCATATACAGAACTATGATTGACAAGTGCTTTATAAAGAATGAAGACTTGTTAACAGTCCGTGAAGTTATGCCAACTAACATCCCCTGCAAACTTGTTCAGATCATGCTGTGGGTGTATTCATTTAGGCAATAAATATCAGTGTGTGGGATTAACCTGACAAACCTGTAGCCAGTGAGAAATGAATACTATGTAGGGTGTGCATCATTCTGTGCAATCCATAATTAATACCTGATTCTGCTAGAGTAGAAACCCCAGTTTGCTCAGGTGCCTCCACTTTTCTACCTTCTACACTCCAAAAATCGTGGCTCCCCTAGGTGGCTTGCAAAGGACAGATAAAAAAAAAGTGAGAAAATAACTTTCTGTGTGCATCCTCATTGCAAACAGAAGGAGGGGCTGTTGTTTGCTGTTTAGAGTCCCCAAGGCAGTTTGCCACAGCCAAGAGAAATATTTGCTACAGCTGTGATATGTTATGGGCTGTTGACTTTAATTGCTTTTCAAAATGTGAAGACAACTGTGATATTAGAAAGAGATGGGTGAGCTGCACTAATAAGCTCTGCTTTGAAGCAGATCTAGCTCACACTGGGCCATACAGGCTTCTCTATAAAACTTTGCCAGTTCCTTGGGGAGCCAGGAGAGAGAGGATGGATCTCAGACATGCTCTACCCAGCCAAAGAAGTAAGCCAGATTAACAGTTTATTTGGAGAAGTATCAATAAAGGTCTATGCCCTTTCTTATAAGACCCTACAGTAAAAGTAGCTAGTGTTAACTGCAGAGCTACAGAGCTACTGCATTAACCTTGTTTTGAGCAAAAGGAACACTGAACATCAGTTTAAGCATAAGTTATATGGTCCAAGTGAGAGCTACCTTGGGAATTAGTAGTTTACTACTTGCTGCAGGGATGGGGAGCCAGCAACGCATCTGTGTATGCAGAAGACTCAATAAAGTTCCTCAGACCTTTCAGAATGCTCAATTTTCAGGCTAATGTCTATCCTTATGCTTTTCCCAAAAGGTTTTAGACCCTGGTTCCAGCTGGTGATGTATGAAGCCAATTCATTACTTCCATCTACTGGGAAATCTATTGGGATTTTGACTCACCTATATGTGGGTTGAAGGTGCAGTGAGAGTGCTGATTACAGCTGGGTGGTCTTGAGTGATGGGAAGTGGTGCAATTCACTTCATCCATCCCCTGTAGTCCAAGTGCGTAGGCTTCATCCTGGGACTTGCATAGATTTGCATCCCCAAATATGGGGATTTCTTATTAAAAAGAGATGAGACAAATAAGGATGACTTGTCAGAGGTTCAGGACACATTGCCTCCGCAAAGCTGTACTCTTCAGACCCCATGGAAAGCTTTTTTTTTTTATTATTTTTTTTTTTGCAGCTGTGAGCTAACCTAGCAATAAAATCAGACGAGACGTCAACAAAGGCAACTAGTGCAAACTGGCAGATTCAAACAGAATAAATGCAGCGAAACTACTGCTGTCATCCTGTTGCTCCTAGATAACCAGACACTTTACAGTTAGAGTAGATGTAAATAGGATTTTTAATTGCAAATCCCAGTTTCTACTTTTCCATGACATGTAGGTGTGATTTCCTTGTAAGCAAGATGCTTAGCGCTAAGCACCCAAAGTCACTTATTTACTGGTAAGTACGAGTGAGCCACTAGTATGGACTGGTTTTTAGAAATGCTTGAGTTGTCATTAATTTCCAAGCAGACTGTGGATCAGTATCTCTGGGAGAAAATATTTGAAAATCATTCTGCTTTCACATGCCAAATATTTATTCCTAGATGGCTGCCCCACTCACAAGTGCTGGCTCACTTCTTGTTCAACCTCTCAGAGACCTGTTTTCCTCCTCATTACGTAAATAATGATATCTTTCCCTGTAATTTGGCAGAATAATAATATGCAAATACTATATACAATTAATTGCTGTCATCCTCACAAATCGGGAGTAAGCAAATCTTTAATTTCTAAAGATTTTGTCTTTTAAACTGCTTTAAAGAGAGATTGATTGGACTGAAAAAAAAAAACCAACCCAAACACTTGCTGGTACACACCTTGCAGTAATTACAGCCAAAGCCATAGTCTTGCCAACATGAACGTTATCTGATAATAAAGAGGCATTTTGGATTCCTTTGCATAAACAACTACACACAGCTCTGAGCAAACAGAGACAAGTCCACGCTGGCACACTCCACCGCCCAGTCCCAGCTGCCTGTGAAGCAAGGGACTGTTGGCAAGCTCTGCCTGCCAGCGCCCTGAGCACTCCCCTGCCCCGGGATGTGCCTGCCTGTGTGCAAACCCTGAGCTGATGCAGCTCGCCAGGAACCTGCTTCAGACTGCTGGGACAAACAGCTGAGTAGCCCTGGCCTGCCTGCTTTTGCCCTAAGCCTTGGTCCTTGCCCAAGCTGTTACAGTATCACAAAAAGTCCCAAGTTAGAAGGGAACCACAAGGAGCATGGAGTCCAACTGGTGGCCCCAAAAAGAACTACCCAAAAGTGGCACCCTTTGTCTGAGAGCACTGTTTAAACACGCCTTGAACTCCAGCACTGCGGCTGTGCTTGCTGCCCTGTGCAGCCTGTTCCATGCCCACCACCTTCTGGTGCAGACCCTTTCCCTCACCCTCAGCTGCCCTCCCCTAATGCAGCTCCATGCCGTTCCCTCAGCCCTGTCGCTGTCACACACAGCAGAGCTCAGCGTTGCCCTCTGCTCCCTGTGAGGAGCTGCAGCCATCATTCAGCTCAGCTCCTCTGCTGAGCAAATCCAGGGACCTCACACACCTCACCCTCCAGACGCTCCGCCATCTTCGTAGCCATGCTTTGGATGCTCCCTAACAGCTTTCTGTCCTTCTCACGCAGTGGCACAGACCCGCAGCAGTGCTGGAGCTGAGGCCGCACAGCACAGCAGGACACCCTTCCCCTCGCCCGGTGGCAGTGCTGGGCCTGGTGCACCCCGAGGTGCGGGGCCCCATGGCTGCCAGGGCACGCTGCTGGCTCACATTCAACTTGCTGACAACGATAGCAGAGGTACGGAAGCCAGAGACCATGTCAGCAACAAGTCTGTGAACAAACTCAGACCTGCGGAGTTCCAGTCCCTCACTGTCTGATTTTTACCCTTCCAAAGGAAAATGAAGGCAGAAACAAAGCACTTCATGTCTAATGGATTTGTAGGGGTTTGTCAAAGAAAGAAGAGCAAGAAGCAAAAGGAGCAGCATTACCACTGCTGTAGTAATACATCATCCCATCTCACACTGGGAAGCATACAACCTTTCATTACTACCATACAAGCACCTAACCAAGTGTTCTTACAAGTTTCATGTTCAGCACAAGAGCAAGCTAAATAAATCACATGAGTTACCATGTTCAAAGGGAGAATGGTCTAAGAGGACCTTCATTTTAGCAAGTAGATAAACTTAGAAAGAGCTTATCTTTATCTTGGGTAAAAATTGAGTAATCCAAAATCAAAACTTGACAGTATGAATGATGTAACCCTAAACAAAATGTACATTATTTCAGGCCCATGTGTAACTGTAATAAACTGAAATATTTTCAGCTGATGCATGACAATTTCTTAGATTTTCCATATCATTAGTTTTACTCTGATTTACTCATTCTCCAGATTTACACTTTTCTAGCACTCTTTGGTCTTTGTGAGAAAAACATTTTATTTCCACCATCTTCTTCTATCTAGCCATAGTTGAATGATGTGACCAATTAAATATGGATTACACTGCGTGGGGTTATTTCCACTATGTCTTCAGGTGGTGCCTGATAGCACTGTTTTTCTTACTACAAAATATTTTGGTTTCTTTGAAGAAGTTCAGTGACAGAGATGAAAACAAAGATTAAATTATCCAAACACAGATGCTCAAAAGCAGGCATAGAGGAAGTTCAATGTAAGGATCCTTGTAAATAAAGAAATGCTTTAATTTGCTGGTGAACAAATTTTATCAATTTAAAGGGGCGGTGTGCACCTCAGATTTCATCCATGGCTACCAAAGAAAGCCATTTAGTAAAGTCCCATTTCTAAAAATGGTGAATTTTCACTCTTCAAACAGCGATGTGCTTTTTATTTCATCATTTGGAAAGGTGGTCCAGACCATTAGCTGTGATTGTCAGAGAATGCTTTTCCCTTCCAGCACAAACACACTCACAACCAGCTGAAACAGTCTGTACAAGCTGTTCCAGGGGTTCTCCTAAATGACGCTTCCTGCATAAATAGCATCTACTGTGCAAACGCCAATGAACCAGGTACATTTTTTCCATCCAGTATCTTTGTGTCCTAAAATGCTTCTTCAAATCTCTTCAAACAGCAATTTACCATCTACTCATTCAGTGGCCAACACCACAGAATCTCATCTATGCATACCCTCCTTTACTATTTTTATTTTCCAGGATCCTCTGGTCCTATCTTTGCATGTATTTTTATCTTTTCTTTCCTGAGAAAGCTGTTTCCTCCATACAGTATAGGCAGATTTACCAGCTGTGTTTAATGGAAGAAAGTCTCCTTTAGCCATTAGATATATGTTGGGCCTCTGGCTTCCCCTCCTGCAGAAGAGTCTGTGGACAGCATAGCACATGAACAGAATTCATCTGAGGAAGGCTTGATTTCAGCTCAAGAGATTGACACTTGTTGAACCTGAGAAAAATGGGAAGCTGTTTCTGACTATTAACTGAATTTGCATTTACCTGCATCAAGAGGTCCAATTAAAAGATGGTTATTCAGGGAGTTAATTTTAATAAATTCGGTGGTTACTGAAAACAATCTTTCTGCAAAACACTGCAATTATCTTAAGGATAGGCAAACATTAAATTACTTGATGGAGCGTTTTAAGTAATCCGACAGTAGAAAAGGTGCCAACATGTGTTATCATGGTTAAAGAAGAGATGGGAAACAGTACTGATCACCTTTCTGTTACCAGACAGGTCAAAAAGCAGGATGCTGAACTGGATGGATTAAATACTACCACCTGTAATTATGTTCCTGAAGGCATGTGGAACATATAGTTGCCTTAGCAGATTCTCTAAGAAGCTAGATCTTTTATTACCTGGTAAACTTGAGAAGCTGTGACATATACAACTAATTAGCTGTGAATTTCCCAGTTGATTGAAAGCAGGTTTTTTAATTAGCTCCTCAGTGTTCCTTCATTCTTGTCTTAACCTGAAGGAAAGGGAAAGCCCAATGACACATAAGAGAGCATGAAAACAGGCACCACAGAAAGCACAGCATTGCTTAATGAATTGGGAAAGAAATGAGGATACTCTGTCTTACAGATTTTTGCAAGGCCCTTCCTGCAGCACTACTTAGAGATGTGCACTTTCCTTGCTTTTCCAGTTATCAGGCAAAATATAACCAAGGAGTAAATTCAAACAGGAAGATGATGACAGTAATTTTAATGCTCACTTTTTGTATCTGAATAGGATCTGTGTCCCCCTGCTTTGTCTAACTGTAAGTTATATACTCACTTATAGATTCTGCAAACCAGATTTAAGATGACTGTATGCATTCCCACTTAAAGTTGCAGCAGCTTCACTGAACAGATTCAGCATTCAGCTGAACTAGCTATATCTCCCTGCTTACTCATCTTCTCCAATACAGATATCCTATGATGAAATAAAACACCATAAATGTAAAATAATGGAATACAGTAAATATGTTCTTCACTTATCCACATCTGAAGGCACCTTCTGCACTAGGAAAAGAACAAAAGGATTGAAAAATACCCTCATATTTTGTAATGTATTCTAAAATGTTTGTGACTCGCTAACTTTAAGGGTATGAGCCACAGGTGGCAGATCAAACAGCATGGTTGCTGGCTTTCCTTGTCAAAGGCAGATATGGTAAGAAAAATAACTTACACTATGGTGGCTTCTGAATGCAGCCCATGTTTTAGCAGCCTGTAACCTTTTACTTGTTCTAAAGGAAGATTCTAATGCTCTCCACAAATACAAGGACTGAGAGCAGGTGTTAGGATAAATTAGTTAAGTAAATATAATAGTAAGTAGCTGATCAGTTGAGCTCAGAGATTGTGGTTTCTCCAGTCACTTACTCAAGCCACTGTTGGTAATGAAACTGGAATGCAATATCACATAGCAAGTGAATCAGTGCACACACATTCACCTTCACGCTGACAGCACAAAGGTGCTAGCCTGCAGCCAGGGTTTCTTGGTCTCTGCAGAAGAAAAGGAATCATCCACTGGTTTTCTGATTAGAGATAATCTTCTTCTGTAACATTCAGGCCCAAATCTCAAATTCAGATCCAAAGCACAAAGTGTTGATGTACCCGAGTCCCATTTTCTCAATTCCATTAACAATAGCATTCAGGAATAGATTTGGATGAGATTACCTGCACCACCAATTTTCTTTCCAGCAGAGTGGGAACGAGAGCAGACCTGGTCTTCTGGTTGGTTTCTATTCAAAGAACAAATATAGCTGGCATGTTACCAAGCGTTCAGTAAATTATCATCTAGTGCCATCTCTACTTTCATAAAGCTTTCCTGAAGATGCACTTGAAATATGCCCATCTTCCCATCTGCAGCAATTAGCTCCTTAAGGGTTAAATACTACTTAGGAGAGGAAGGAGATAAGTCATCCTATAAAGGAAGCCTTTAATCAGCAATAAAGAAAGAAAGATCCATCCTGTTGAAAACAGTGTGAAAGGAAACATGGAACCATTTCCTCCAAAAACCACACGCTCACCACGCTATTCATTCCCAGGGCAAACACCTAAGCTATAGGAGGATAGTAACAGTCATGTTATAAAGTGAGGTCAGCTCCTGTTCTTTCCTAGTGAAATTGTGCTAAAACTTGCTAGGAACCAAACTGAAGACAAAGAAAAATATTTGAAAAGCCTTGAAAGAATTTCCAAAGATGCACTTGCATGCTGGTGGTTTTTTTTTTTTCCCCCAGCTTGTGCCATATGTATTTATGCAACAGACAGCAGAAACATATTCAAGCAAGGTATTGCCAGTTCTACCTGTTATCTTTGTGAGCAGTGCCGGGGAACTGAGCAAGAAACATACTGAGAACTTTTTGGGGGAAAGGCTTTCTTGCTGTTTGATGAGCCTACCCTGAATGGTTTGTTTAAGAGCCCCATGGCTGCAGAAGTTAGAAAGCCTCAGGAAGGGAAGGACACCGAGTAACTTAGGGTTTGGCAAATTCACCTCCCGAATGTTGCTGGCTGCCAAGAAAATTCATTTTGACTCACATGCATTTTGACTCACATGCAGTTGTATGTATTGTTCTATGAAAGGATATGAATGGGTGGCCCTTAAAATCAGCTAAAAATTTCCAGCCGTTATAGTAGATTTCTATCTGGCCTGAAGAATCGTTCCTGTTTGCAGAGGACACCTCCTTCAGCTCCCTGAAAGCCACTTGACCAAAAAAGCTCAGGCGGTGGCCCGGCCTGCCTGGGAAAAACGCAGCAGAAGCACGGGAACGGAGGTGACCTGATAATGTGTCAGCAAGGAGTGGCAGGACTGAAAAAGACAGTACAGAGGCCAAGTGGAATACAGGCATATAATCAAAGGCCAGCTTAATACATCAGTTCTGCCTCGCAGAGCTTTTTTTAATTCTGTGCAGCAGGAGCCTGGAGGAAACACCGCTTTACTTCCTGCTGCTACTGCTCTACAGCTGACAATGCTGTTGAAAAGATCACTGAATTACTTCCAAAAATGTGAGCCCTTACTTGCTCCCTTAATTGCTAACTTCTGAATTGTTTCAGAAACTTCCGGAGCTGAAAACTTCCAGAGGTGTTGTCAAAAAGATTTACCAAAGGAACAAAAACAAGCCTTAGAAATGGAGAAGCTCAGGCTCTCTTCTCTTAAAAACACCTTTCACAGAATCACAGAATCACGAGGTTGGAAGCGACCTGCAAGATCATCTAGTCCAACCACCCTCCCATTCCTATTAGTACCACAAGCACTAAACCATCTCTCGTAGCTCCTCATCCAGGCGCCTCTTGAACACTGCCAGGGATGGCGACTCCACCACCTCCCTGGGCAGCCATTCCAGTGCCTGACCACCCTTTGAGAGAAAAAGTTTCTCCTAATATCCAACCTAAACCTCCTCTGGTATAACTTCTTGCCATTTCCTCGGGTCCTACTATTTGCCTGGGAGAAGAGGCCAGACCCTTTTGCACCACAACCTCCCTTCAGGAAGTTGTAGAGAGCAATGAGGTCTCCCCTGAGCCTCCTCTTCTCCAGACTGAACAATCCCAGCTCCCTCAGCCGCTCCTCATAAGGTTTGTGCTCCAGATCCCTCACCAGTTTCGTTGCCCTTCTCTGGACACGTTCCAGGGCCTCAATGTCTTTCTTGTAGTGAGGGGCCCAAAACTGAACACAGTACTCGAGGTGAGGCCTCACCTTTGGCTCTGTACACCTAAAACGTCCTGAGTCTTAGACAGCTGCATGCTCTTAATAATCATTACTCAACCCACACAGCACACCTAGGTGATAACTAAGCTTTATTTACTTGTATGCCTGCTAAATGGATATGAGCAATGAGAAATCAAAAATTTCTGGTTTACCTAAAGCAACAAACAAAATGGTGGCAAACAATTGGGATCTAGTTGATAATATTTGCCTTTTTTGCTACAAGTGGCTCTCTTAGGTAAACTAGCAGAACTTTTCAACTCTGTCTCCAAAACCAAATCCTTTCATTCCACATGCATGGGAACTTCCCATTCTGCACTGGGAAATCACAGGTTTCCTGTCATTAAAAAAATCAAACTGCTATGTTTTAAAAAAGCTGTCTACTTGTCACAAGTTTCTGCCTCCATTAGTTTCATGCTTTAAATAAAACTTCTAAAATCACATCCAGCTGGGATATGTTTCTTTCATTTGATAACTTATCAATTCCCCTGGAGTTCACGCTCCAGCTCTTGACATCTGCCTACAGAAGGACTCAGGTATGCTGACTGTATTTAAAAGGGAGAAGAGAGAAATGGCCGAGACTGTATTCACAGGAGATAGGATTGCAGCCCGGAGCCCCAGCTATTATAAAGCACAGGTCAAAGAGGTGTCAGATCTGCATCCTCTCAGAAGTCAGATCAGAAAAAAAAGACTTAAAGCTCTTCTCTCTTACCAACATGGGCAGGAGGAAAAGGACTGCTCACATCTGAAGCCCAGAAGCATTACTGCTCTTTAAAAGTGACAGCTCTCAGACTAATTTTTTTGCTGAGAATTTGCAGCTTGTTTTAATGTCCCCACAGACTATTTGGCAGCAGCACAAAGGTTTCTTCAAACAGCTGTGGGATATTACTGAGCAGTTCATACTGCTAGCAGTGCTGTAATTCCCTAACCGCTGTGTAATTAAGGGCTTTATTGAGGTCCAGTGACATTTCTATGTATTTGAAGTGGTGCACCTTGTTTCTTAGATCTGACTGACACAAACCAAGAAAAAAAAGTGTAATTTCCATCCAAACCTTGGTCTGCGAAGACAGATTCTTTTACAGTGCTTCATACTTTCTGAGGCTGCAGTCCATCCTTAACTTCTTCCACTTGCCCACCCCTTGGGACATAACAATTCTCTAAATTTACTTTTAGTCACTATCAGAGCCCCAGCATTCAGTCTCGAGACTTGGCACTGTCAAGAACAGAGCAGCTAAACATTGAGCCTTTTGTTCTCATCTCCCAGTGAAAAGAGAAATTCCTGAGTGGATGATGTGATCTTACTCGATCACCGTTTATAATTTCTTCCTTTGTTTCCTGCCCATGGATTTCCCTGGGAAAGAAACAAAGAAGCTTTCCCTGCTTGCTGTGTGATTTCCCTGCTCTTCTGCTGACTAGCCAAATGTTCGGTGCTGACTGGTGATAACATTACACTCTATGGAAAAGGCAAAGGGGAAATGATCTGTCAGCACTCAAATAATAAAAATTGCAATGGCCACATTTCACCGCTGATGACTACTTTGTACTTCTACCTTTACAGAGACATTTTCACTCTCAAAAATCATGCAGACATTGTAAAATACAAGCAGGAATTAAAAGCTGACTCTATCAACTTCAGTTATGCGGGTGCTTCATGAAAGTACAAACTAAATGACAGGATGACACATAGAGATGTCTGCAGAAGTACGCACAAATCTTCTGCTGTAAGTAGAGACTGCATTTAGCGAGTGCACTGTCTACATTGTCTGCAAGATGGGAACTCTTTCCTGTAAAACAGGTGTCAAGAGGACTGTTATAAATTTTAAACAACTTGAGTGACAAACACAGGTCACCTTCAGATGCCGCGCTTTTTGTTGAAGTATCATTGTGTGCTTCCTTCCCAGCAACGTAAAGACGTGAGAAACACTTGAGAAGTTTTCAGCCCTTTGCAGTTTTCCTGTTCATTGCTATCTGTTCCCTTCATGTATAGATGTTTTCTAAAATATATTTTGAAATAAGCAGACAGAAAGATGAAATGCTGTCTAAATAGATTTTATTTGGGTCTTCCCCAAATCTCCACATAGATTAAAAAAAAAAAAAAAAAACAAAGAAGGAGAAAAGGAAAAACATGTTGTAGTCAGATACTATCATATACAGTAGAATTTACAATATAAAAGCAATATTCTGAACAAGTACGGGCATTACAGCTCGCTGGTAGAGTGGAAGCTACAGAATGATTTTACTATAGTGACTAAAACCCCTTGAGGCCTGATGTAATTTAACCTGTTTTTCTTAAGGAAGTATATTCAATGTAGGTTTCGGCAACATGATTTGTTTTTCACACATCATGAATTCAGCAGCCAAAGATCCTGCCTTTTTTCACACATAGGAAATAAACTATGTGATTTTCCACGTGAGATTTTCCCTTCAATAGAAGACTAAAAACAAACAAAACAAAGGAACAAAACAAAACAACAACAACAAACAAACAAAAAACAATAGAGCAAAACCTGATTTAATCTTAGTTGAAAACACGATGCTTGGTAGAATAATCATTCTTATGGGAATTGAAATGAAACAGCAACTTTGATATTTTGGGGTGGGTGGGATTTTCCTATCTTTAGGAATATACTACTATACTACTATCCATTGTATCTGCAATTTCAAGGGATTTTCATAATAATAAATGCCCACACTGACCAGGATTACTTAACAAACCATGCCACTTATTACTTCTTGTCTGTCTGACCTATAAAGGAGGTAGGGTATGAAAGACACAGGGCTGAGACTCATGGCGTTCCCAGAAAATACATTTCTCTCACAGGTGCCCTGCAAGACATCAGGTAAGACAGTGTTGACTCACTGCAAAATCTAATTCTAGATTGGGCTTATGCCTCACCTCTCTGTCCATGGAAGTAAGATTTTTTGGAACAGAAATCCTCCAGGGCAGGGATGATGAGTTAGCAAGTATGCGTAAATTCTCTGACTGGTTGGACACTTCATTTCATCGCTGACTTTTAGTCAAAATATTGAAGGCGATGCAAGAGATGATAAACTTAGTTGTAGCTTCCCTGTGAAGTAGGACATGGGTGATATCAGTGATCATTAGCTGACACTCTTAGGTGTTGGATAGCTACTGCATTGCCTGCAAAGCAGTAAGTTAAATGTAGTGATGGTAGTTTCATATACCCACAGAAAAAAAGGAAAATATTTCAGATAGCTGAGAGTACAGCAGGTGTTTCAGGCTTCTGATCAAGACCGTCTCCAGCGAGACAAGTTATGCAGTTGTTAACAGAACTCTTAAAGACCTGCCCTACAGAACAGAATAGGAGAAGCAAGAGCTGAAATTCTGTTTCTCTATGAATAAGGACACTCGAGCTTGCTTTAGTACAGAAGATGCTAAGCACTACAAACAATAAGCATGCTGGCCTTATATTGTTTATTTTTTCCTTCTATAACTCCTGTCCTCTATAGACATAAGTAATTATTTCTCTAGGTCTTAGTAAATTATACTTACTTTTTCTTTACTTCCTTCTCCTTCTAGTACTATAACAAAAAAAATCACATTTCCCTACCTCAGTAGTGGCTAAAACTATAGGTGACTGAAAACTCATGGTTGTACCCAGAGATGAGTGGCAAACTGTCACTCAAATTCATCTGGAGAGGTCCACAAGAAAGAGTCTAATAAATGGCTAGCCTGAGTCAGAGCTGTCCTAAAATACATATTTGTCATACAGAAGTATTTCATGTTATCATCTTTAATGTAATATTGCTTCTTCTAACACCAGAATAAGCAGCTAGAGTGAATCTGGTGGAAGACAATCTACATAAAATCCATTGGTGTTCCACTTAAAAATAAAACTGTTATATTTCCTTGCAGCATTTAAAAGGCAGCTATAAGAAAGAAGTGAATAGACTCTTTAGCAGGATCTGCTGTGATAGACGGGGAAATATTTTCAAACTGTAAGAGGGGATATTTAGGCTGGATATAAGAAAAAAGTTTTTTACAGTAACGCTGCTGAAGCAATGGAACAGGTTGCCCAGAGAGGTGATGGATGTCTTGTTCTTGGAGGCATATAAGCATGAATAGGACTCTAAGCAACCTGATCGAGCTGTAGGTGTCCCTATTCATTGTGGAGGAGTTGGACTAAATGATCTTTAGAAGTCCTTTCAAACAGAAACAGTTCTATGAATCTATGACATTACAGCCCATGAATGTATTTAAAAATCTTCAAATCTGCAATCCACCTTCAAAACAGATAAGGCATATCCTCTTATGTACAAGGAATCAAGAATTACTAAGCAGATAATGATCTAAACATGAACATGCTTGTATTAGCAAAACCAATTTCTACAGGGAGATGAACATTCTGTGGGTGCTGCCTTTGAATATTCTAACTTTCATGCAGTCACTAACATGGGAGCCTCCCCATCCTCCAGTAAACACACTGAAAGCAGGTGTTACGTGATACCCAGATACTTGGGTTGGTTGTTATTTTTTTGTTTTGTTTTGTTTTTTGTTTCCTTTTGTTTTGTTGTTGTTTTGGCTTGGTTTGTGTTTTCGGGGTTTCTTTTTGTTTTGTTTTTTGTTTTTTTTTTTTTTCTAGTTCAAGATATCTCCTCTAGTTCAAGTCTGAACTTAAAGATGATAAAAACCTGAGTCTTTCCAGACTTAGGAGATGAGTGTGCAACGTCTTTCACTATAGAAGATTCTTTTTGTAATTTGTTTATGCAGCTCAGTGATCAGGCACTAGAAATATCAGGCACGAATTAATTATTAGTCACTTCTGGTGACAGTGCAAGCCATGATAGTCATGCTTTTTCTGGGACCGTCGACAGAACAAGATTTGTTGCATGAGTCTTCACTGATGATGAGGTATCATACCTCTCTCCACGTTTCTGTTGCTGCATATTTCTATTTCTTCCCCTAAGCTTTGAAAGAATTAATGAGAAGATAAAGTGCTTTGCCATAGCCCAGTGTGTGTAAATACCGCCCAAATTTCCCAAATAGGAAAAAATACTGAAGAAAGCAGTAGGTGAAAGGAAGCATCAGTAGCTCAATTGGATAGATGAGACTCAAGCTGAAGAGAGAAAGTCAGAGCATTAAAGAGGTGCATGTGCACAGCGAGATTTTTAGAGGTAGCTGGACTAAATTCATGAACTTGTCAATGAAAAAGGGTTACCTGTGGGTAGCATCAAGTTCCAAAACACAATTCTTCTATGTTCACAACTGGAGGCCAGGCCTGAGGCAGGTTAAAATCAGAGAAGACCTCTTTTGCCTTTGACTAACAGGAGTTTTATACAGTAGCTATCCTCAGTGGTACCTCTGTGCTGTTGAAACTGGCTTATTTCACACAGCAAATATTTGGGCTGGCTAATTCCCTCCAGATGCATTAAACCATATCCCTTGCAAGGCACTACTGGTCCCTTCCTGGAGGACAACCAGCATCTTTCCTCCTCAAATCTCTGAGCTACCACTGTGCTATCACAAAGCATTTCACCCCACGTGCCTTAAAGCACTGTTGCTAGGAGCTGGTTATTCAAATCATTATCCAATCCAAAAGGAGAACAGCAGAATTTTATTTTTTGGCCACTTTGATGTATGTTGAGTCCAAGTTACAATCATCCTAGATATGTAATGGAAAGCCCTAAGTACTCTGGAATCCCTTGAATCTATTCAGCTTTCAACAACCTGTCTTCCCTGTAGTTTTAGTTCTTGCATCTTCTTATCATTCTCCTCTCCACCCCAGTCTCCTGCAAATACCGGGTATTTGTTCCAGTCACAGATCTGCATCTGTGAGTGAGCCTGACTGCCTTTACAGCTTGCAAGAAGTCAGTGGAACATCTGTCTGCCTTC
This sequence comes from Lagopus leucura, assembly GCF_019238085.1. Taxonomy (NCBI): domain Eukaryota; kingdom Metazoa; phylum Chordata; class Aves; order Galliformes; family Phasianidae; genus Lagopus; species Lagopus leucura. The sequence goes on along the minus strand of NW_024962255.1, from coordinate 14,932,007 downwards.
CCCTGGCAGTCTCTGCTATATCTGCACCACACCATTAGTTCTGTTTCCCAGATTGGCACAGATTACTTTATATTTAGCTACAACACACCTCATGATGTTTCAGAATGTCCTCAGGTAAACTTACTAACTCCCCTGTCAAACCCATGAGTCACACCAGACAGCTTCTGCTATTTCACACACCAAAAAGAAGCATGATAATACACATTTAATATCCATATATTAGATGAGACATCCACACATACCTTAAGATACCTGCTTGTTTGAAATTTTTTCAACCAAGTAGCCAATAAAATACCAACAATCAGAAAAAAGGAACAGATGTTTTCACACAGAGATGCAACATTCTACATTGCACAGAGGGAGTGTGTCATGAGGTGTTTCCTTTTGCTAGATTTCAGGACATAGGACATCGAACTTAAAACTCTGAATTAACTTTGTATTGCTAGGATCTTTCACAGGCAGCCAGAGCTGGAAGAAGAGCTTCAATCTTAATAGGTTGCTGAGATATACCAAGAGAGAAGAAGAAATTTCCATTTTCCATTATGTTACCACTGATTTCTCTCCCCACATCCCTGTAATTTCTGTTCTCTTCAAAGAGACACTGGTGAAAACATTAAGTAACTTATCTTGCCCAGAGAGGTTATGGATGTTCCATTCTTGGAAGCATTCAAGGGCAGGCTGGATGTGGCTCTGGGCAGCCTGGTCTAGTGGTTGGCAATCCTGCACGTAGCAAGGGGGTTGAAACTAGATGATGATTATGGTCTTTTTCAATCCAGGTTATTCTATGATTCTAAGATCTTGGAAGTGTTGCCTTCCATGATACTGGAGTTTGGATGTTGCCAGGATACAACATCAGCTTGGTTAAATAGACTGAGCAATGTGGAAATCTATGTAAAGTCTTTGTAAGGGCAGCTGCTTTTGGGGAACAGCTAACAGGAAGAAACAAAAACATGAAGAGCAGGTTTAAATCAGTAAGACTTTACATAGAAGTACAGGAAGGTGGACTTCCTCTCTCCTGGATGTGGATCCCATCCCATTTGTCTTTTTTCCTTCCAGCATACCTTCCTTGTTTTTGTAACTGAGAAAGAGTGGATTCACAAAAGGCAGGGTATATGAGACACTGTAGAATGGGGAAATGTAGTAAAACACTTGTGGACCAAGATCAAGATAAGACCATTTCCCTCCTTGCTGGATCTCCTGCAGTCTATCTTCATATACACTGCTGGAAATTTTTTGGTGCACCTATATCCAAAGCGACCTTTGCAAAACCCAGGTGGAATAGCTTTCTGCGAACCACTGTCTCATTTAACATGTGTCAGCGAGTTCCGCTTTCATCAAAGCCCACTTTTTCTCTTTCCAAAGAGCTCTCTGCCTCGCCTTGTCCCAGGAGTAAATGATGATTTGTACCCTCCTTTGCCCAAGTTCTGGGGATGTCTGTAGATTCCCAGGCCTCTGCAGCACACACAGCCTCCAAGGAATCCTTCCTCAAAGCTCACACTGATTAAACTAATGGTTAACTCCTCTCTACTGAATGTTGGGCACATCTGCATTAATACGTGCTCATTTTATTATGTACTCTCCTGTTTTGCTCATAACTTTCAAAACAGTTTCTAAAAGCTTTAGCTGTCTACCTTGATGTGACTGACGTGTGATGCTCAAACAGACAAAAATCCCCTTATAAGAATAAGGCATGCTTTCACAATCACTCTGTCTGCCTGGCGGGGGTGTTGGGAAACATCTCTAGTACAGTGTGCGCAACTGCTCCGTAAGACCTATCTACTCCTCAGTCCTCTCTCATGTGTTAATAGCTCTGCCACAACTGTAAAAGGGAAAAAGCTCAACAGGAAAGGCAGACACGACCAGTTCCTTCCTTAGACAGTCTCGCTGACTTCAGCTCTGCCACTCTGAGCCACCAATGGCACTGTGAAAAGGAACTGAGGGGAAGTAAGTTGGGGCAGTGAGCTGCGCACTCACAGCGTACTTGTTGCAGAACAAGACATAAGCCCAGGCAAGTCAGAGCATCACTGAAGCCTATGAACAGCAACAGGGTGTTGCCCAACTCCAAAAGCAGCAGCAGGCAGATCTGTGGTGATCACAGAATCACCTGCACAGAGTAGAGTGAGATGGTTCTGAGTTATTCCCTAGCTCATAAGGGCTTACCAAGACAGCCTATGCAGGCTGACATGGACCAGCTTCTGTTTCTGTCCCTCTTGTTGCTGTTTTTTGGTACCTCCTTTGTCAGTAACATTTTAACAAAGATTTTTTCAAGTACTCTTTTCTACTTTTTTTTTTTTTTTTTTTTTTTTTTTTTTTTCCAATGAAAAGTGTGCACCTTCTGTAACATCATGTCTGTCTCTAGCAAAATCTGTAATGAATATAAAAAGCCACAGATAAACTACAAAATTCAGCCCAACTATTGTCTGTCCTACTAACAGATAATATATGGCTTCCTGTAATTTTGTGCTAATTTTTTTTAGCAAGCTACAAGAAAGCAGCTCTACCAAGGAGTTGGGTTGCAGTTCTCAAAGTACTGAAAATCAGACACTCCATTTTTTTTTTAGATTCTAGGATAGTTTGGTGCAGAATATTCTCATGACAGCAGCTATGGGGAAGAGCGGTTCTGTGCCCCCTGTGATCTCAGATGCTGTCCTGGATTCTTGACTAAAATGCAAGATCAGACATGCAGATGACTAGGGGCTCATTCTGGTTCTACTAATGATTTTGTCTGCAACCTTGGAACAATTTTTTGTCAATTTCCACATGAGTAATATGAGAAATTCCAATTAATGATTCTGTAAAGCACTATGATAAAAAATTAAATGCACAAGATACTTTCAGAACAGACCATACAGCTGCTACTGCAATAGTCTCTGTTGTAGAACAGTAACCACTATAAACTCAATGCAGCAAATTGGGTTAAAACAGAATTGGGATTTTGGCCAAGCCAGAAAAAGTGGCACCAACCATTTGCCAAATATTTGCATATTGTACTTTGAGGCTTACTTTCACGAAGGGTCCACAGGATATCTTTGGACAAAATTGATGTCTAAGAGTAAACTGGAGCTAATAACACTAAATATTTCAGAAAAGAGAACGCAGCTCTATTCACATTTCCATTGTGTTGAAAACTTCTAAAAGCCACACTGAGAATTACATTATTTTTCCCAATGAAAGTGTTGTTGCTTTTTTTTTCCTCTGAGTGCAAAGGAGCTAGCTCACTACAGGACACACACACAGCATTCTGAGTGCCTGAATTGATTCATTGTTGAAGAACATCTAAACCATAATTTATTGTTTACATCACTGCAGGAATCTGAAGCCATATTTTTCATAGGCCATATACTTTGAGTTATGCAATCTCTGTGGAAGTGTGCTACGTATTCCTGAGTTATTTGATACAGCTTTGCATGGAAGCATCCTCTAACTCACTTATCATCCCCTATCAGGAGACTGGAATTAAAAGACCCTGAGCGCACCTGATTTCAGTTTTGTTTCTCTGTCTACTAGCACACTTCAGCACCTCCTGCATTATCATATCACAAAGAGCTGTGTTTGATGGGACATTAGTACAAAATGAGGCAAATCTCTATTCACATCAAATTCTAGCATTTTCAGGCAGACTCACCACTGGTCCAACTGACAAAGACAGCATCCTGCTGTTTATCTGCTCACAAGTGTGAAAATGCGACTTCAGCGGTATCTGAAGTCTTGAAACCACCTGGTGATGATCACCAGCAGTTCTGCTGGTAACCCCCAGTTAGAGTTCCTCTCTGTTTTAAAGGCCCTCAACTTCACTGAACTAACACAGATCCAAAGCCTGAGATTTTAATCTTGCCTTGATGCCCTTATATGTCCAATGCACCTGTAAAAGAGATCAGTTAATCAATTTCATCCAGAAGAAAGCTCTCTGCATAGATTACTTGGTAAATTAAACCAGCCAAAGGAATTGCTTGGAGGCCTATGTGAGACATTTGCTGGACAAAGCCTCCTTGTGTTCCAGACAAGTTTCCAGTATGTTTCCAGTTAAACCCCTGACAAATACTCCATAAGCTAACTCTGGTCTGTAAAATACGTTCTGACTATGATGGTTCATCATGAATGTGGGTCTTAGCTGAATTCCCAGCTCCATGTCAGCACTGAGAACATCCAGTGCGTAACTGGACTTTCCTTTCCCGAAAGAAATTTGCATGTTTTGGACCAGAAAACAGGTTAAACATGATTAAAGGTCATTTCCATGAGCACGACAAAAAAAAAAAAAAAAAACTTGAACTCTGTATAACACAGGGTTATATAACAGTTTTGCAGCTTAAAGTCATAATAGTGATTTTCTATTTTCGTTGCCACATAACAGATGCCAATCCAGCTGGCCTACTCTCCCTTCGGACATGGCCTTCCCTCCCCCAGTCCCAGAAGGAGAAGATGAGAATACAGAGGAGCAGAATATCGCAGGAAAACAATCAGCTGGATACTTTGGTCCCATATGCCTACATAGCACTATGTGATGAGAGGTATCTAGATGCTGCCTTTGTGCAAAGGATGTGAGCAGCACAAAGCTGCAGAAGCAGCTCTGACCTCTCCTGCACTGAAACCATTTATTTCTGTATATAAAAAGAAACAGCGAATGAGTCAGAAATGGGGAGAGAGAATATGGGAAAAGGAGAGTCATGTTTCAGAGCAGGAAAAGGACAGGGAAGGAGCACAGTTCTGCAGACACGAACAGTTAGTCCAGCTGTCCCCGTCACACCATTATACAAGCAGCACAAGCTGAAATGGTTTCCTGCAACATGCAGCTACCCCAGCCGTATGAAAGCCAGAAAAGCACCCTGACTGCACTTCAGTGAACAGCAGAGTGACATTCCCAAACTTAAAAAAGACCAAACCCTTGATCACTACTTGTCAGTTATCCTGGCCCGCCTCACCCCTCCTTGTTCCACATGGCCTCAGGATTCTGGCAAGGAAATCCAAAAAATAAAAATCACATTTCCCGTACTACCAAGTATTGCAGCACACCAGATGCTCACGTATGACCTTCCACACGTTATTCTGTACATAAGAAACTTTATTCATAAGTGAGAAAATCTGTTTCTACTCACCCCTGGTGAACTTGGAAATGAAATCTTTGTCCAAGTGTTTTTCTTCTGCTATACATTCACACCAGCTTATTATTGCAGAATTGCATGCAAGTGCTGAGCTGTGAACATTGGTTTGCAGTTGTGTGAATGGTTGCAAAGTGCTGAGTTCTGTACAAAATAGCTTCTTACTTCAAAGTTTCTCAGAAGAGATCTGGGTTGTTTGCACAGATTTGCTATTCTGGCATTGCTTACAAATGCTGAACTGTGAGAGACATGTTTGCTATAGAACAAAAGATCTTACATATTAGAATTCTACTTTATTTTTTGCAAGGAACCAAGTATCAATTGTACTGGGAAAAAAATTAAAACAATTTCACAGTTAAACAAATTTTCCAAAGAAATGAACATCTTAATTCTTTGTTTCATTCAACAAGCACAAACTTGGGCTTCTTCTTTCTAATATTCTCAATATAAAATGAGAACCAGAATAGGATGAGAAGCTGCATTTACAAATGTAGGAGATACTAATAGAGGCAAAAATTTTTACAGGGGTTCTGCCACAAGGCATTTGAATGCAATTTGGATATTTAAATTTGCAATATGTATGTCAAAAACTCACTTTCAAATAAGAAAAAAGCAGCCAAAAATCAAGTGTAGTTACCTTAAGTGCAGCTATATTAAGCAATAAAGTTAGAAGTGACAAAAAAGAACAGAGCATTTCTAAGGCAAATTTCTTAGAATTTTTTTATACATTTTTCAAAACATTTTCTTAAAGAGTAGTTGAAATTATTGCTTCATAATGGGCAGATGTATGTCTGTGTAGAAATCCTGCCTTACCCAAGGACACATATTTCCACAAGGATATTTTAGATATATGGTAGCTGCACTAGTCCTGAAATACACAAAGACCACAGTTGCATCTCACAGCAAAACCTTCCCTAAAACTGGAAATTATTTGTTTTGTTTAGCAGACCTTGATCATTTGGTGTTACTCAGAATTAAACAAGTCGAGGATTTTCCATCAAAAGATGATGCTGCATTAATGCTGTCAAGACGAAATTGCTGCCTCTGTCCTGCTTTCAATTACTGTACAATTGGGATCACTTATTATGACATCTGGTTGCTCCAATCTGTGTGATACACTGAGTTCACTGTCTAACAATTTGGTGGTAAAGTTCTGAGCAACCAGTGTGTGAATGGGCACCACACCATAACGTTCACCCTTCAGCTGTTTTTGCAGCTAAGCAGCTTCTTTTCTGCTACCTCTTCTACCTTCTGAGCTTCTTCCTTCTAGGGAATGGACTCACCTCTTTTGACTATCTCTCATACAAAAGTGCTATGCAGCTTCTGGTATGCTGTCTGTTCAATGCACATGTTTCCACTATACATTTTCACATAGCTCCATGAAAACGTACAATTAAAAAAACAACAGAACACAACACTGAGAACAGTAGACCTTTCACTGTGCCTGTGAAACATGATTTATCCAGTTCCTCGTCGGATGTGTTATTGGAGATGGATAGGATGTGTGCTTGGAGATGGGTAAACAAATGTAACCAACTCTTCAGGTCAACCTCCTAGTTTACATAAAACTTCTGCTAAGTCCAAACATCCTTCTGTGTAGGAAACAAAAATTTGGCATCATTTTAGAAATGTTTACAATAAGAAATTAGAAGTAAAGGGGAAACAGATCTAGATAAAGATCTTCTTGGACACATCTGCCAATTAAATAGCTGGCCTAGAATGCTCCCTCCATCACCATACAGCTGGTTGACTTGCAGCAGTAAAACCTGCCTGACAGCCCCATCTGGCTTTGTCAGTAACTATCCATACCTTGGAAAATGTACAGATAACACTGGTTATTGTCAGCAGTGGTACAGCACTAGTTTGTATAATGGGAACTCTTCAGATTTAGTTTTTCAAGTTCATGTGGCATGTCATTAAGCTTCAGCCTGTGGAGCCGCTTGTAAGGACAGGCTGTGTGTTTCCACAACTACCCACCATCCAGGGCCACATCCCTCATTATGGTACAGTGAAGCTGATAGCCTGCTTTCCCTGTGTACTGGCAAAGGAAAACCTGACCCTGTTTTCACAGTCCCGTGCACTGCAACTATGTCAATGAATCATACTGGTGACTCACTGTGGTGTCTGTCGATTGAAAGCACTTTGTTGGATGCCTGCTCTTCAGAAATATTGCTGTAGAGGCCAGATCTTCAGAAACGTGTTAATATGAATGTTGAGGGGTTCAAAATTGAATTTGGGTTTACAAAAAATCAACCTAAATTCTTGGAAAAGCAGATTCATTCTCTATCTCTACTGACCAATGCCTAAGAAGACAAGTTAAGAGTGCAAGGTTCCAACCTTCAGCTGTCCAGAGATTGCATCATTACCTCATCATGGTGTGGCATCACACTGCCGTAACACATCACGAGCTGCATCAATCAGGAGGCTCCATAATCACTACAGAGAGCAGAATTCTCACCTCAAAAACTTTAAAAAAAGGTCTTGCTTAATGACATTTTAAAAACACAATATTCTATGGGTTCTGTGATTTCCTGAACACTTCAAGCATTTTTCCATTGATCAGTAAGGTAAGAAAAAATATAATTGAGATTCTTCACTGGTCCTAAACATCAGAAAGCCTTGAAGTAATATATCAACCTCAAGCTCTTTCCATCAGGTTGTGAAATATGGCAATACTGACAAACCGGAGGGTGGCTTTCCACACCATCATAGTTAGCTCACTGCAGTATCCAGCCAAGAGAGGCTGAGTTACTACACAGACTCCTTTGGGCCCAATTTATGACATGCTATCCATGTGTCAATTCGATTTTTTTTCCATGGTTTTATTAAACATGACCAGATTTGGGGCCTTTGAGCAAGCATGAACTCTAGCTTCTTGTTCTTTTTATCTCCTTTCTTTATTTTAGTTTTCATACTTTCTGAAATTATCTTTTTCCTTCTTGTTATTCCCCAGGTCTGGGCTGCTGGGATGGAGTGGGGGTAGAACTGGTGGGCAGTTAATTTGAGGAATTCTTTCAATGCTGTGTGCTCAGCTTCTGGAGAAATGAGTGGTTTGCATGACATGATTATGACAGATCTAATTGCATCAGAATCATTCCCAGGAGTACAGTGCCTTGTAACAGGGTTTGGAAGCAGAAAGTGAAAGATTTCTTTCAGGCTTCAGCTATGGCCACAAGACACCTGCATCTTCAGGAAAAGACGCAGCTTGTGCTCAAATGGTGTGTCAGAGAGCCCTTCACCTCTTACCTTCTTATCTAAATAAGACCTGTAACAGGTTCAGAAGGTAGAGAAAAGAGAAGACTGTCTATGAGCAACCTGGTGGTTAGAATCATAAAATCGTAGAATGGCCTGGGTTGAAAAGGACCACAGTTATTGAACTTCAACCCCCTGCTATGTGCAGCATCGCCAGCCACCAGACCACGCTGCCCAGAGCCACATCCAGCCTGGCTCTGAATGCCTCCAGGGATGGGGCATCCACAACCTCCTTGGGCAAAAACCAAATATTGTCAGGAAAAACAGTTCTCATCTGCCAGCTGCAGTCCTGACTGCCACCCTCAAACTCCGCTAGTCAAACTTGTGACGGACACATCACTTCCTTTGCAGACCACTTCCACTTATTAACAACAGGAAATTGACTCTGAAAGCCATGTGCAGGAGTAGTGTGGTGAGCCAACTTTGGCAGACTGCAGGAAGGAACACTTACTCTGAGAGCTCTTGCACTTAGTGCTCTGCCATGTTCTGCTTTGACTAGCGTGTCTCTTTCCCACTGCAGGTAATCAGCATCAAGACAAGTCCATTACTGTGGTATTTGCTTGCAGAAGGAATGAAAAGCTCTCCAAACAATGAAAAGGTGTGACCTGTATCTCTGTGCTCCTTTGGAGCTACACAGAACTTAGCTGTACTAGCTAGTAGCAGGTTCTTGCTCTGTGTCCTCCACTGCACTGATACTAAGGAGCGAATGTGCGTCATTACCACATCCATGCAGCAGTTCTGCAGAACATGAATATGTCTCAGTAACTGGCTGATGTCAGAGCTAATGACAAGTAGGGCCTGGATGATGGTTTTGATGACAAAACTTAGGTCAAGCAAATTGATACATCCTAATGGTAAACATAACAGACTTATACATAGGAGGAGACAAAGTCACTTAAAGAGTGCACTCGCTGAACCTTAGCCCAAAGCTATTTACTAGAAGTGAAATAATAAAGCAATTACTTAGGTGTCCAGCCACCACCGAGAGTACAGCTCATGGTCTAGCATCACATCTGACAGCTGCATTTCTATTACAATAGCTTACTGGCTGGGTAATCTTAGCCAGTGTCTGATTTAAGCCATAGAGAATTTTAACAACTCTACAGTGTTGCCAGCTCTTTCATAAAAAAGGTTCTCAGGGGATGGGGAGGGGGCTCAAACGTAAATTGCCTTCTTCCTCCCATTTCTGTGGAAAGCAATGAAAGTCAGTGACTAAGGGGATCAATCACACCATGGTAATAGCAAGAATCAGAGAGCCACCATTGTGAAAAGGCGTTGGGACAAAATGCGGAAACAAGTCAGCGATGATCCAGTGTCTGCTCTCAGAAGGAAGCATGGCTGAAAAGCAACAAGTGGGTATTTGGGCAGTAGTTACAAATAAAAAAGAAAGCAAAACAGATATGACTGACCCAAATCTTATCATCCCTCATTAGGCTGTATTACTGTCTCACCTCCTGTTTCTGGTTAGCTGTCATGGCTGAGAGCAAATTTGGAGGAAGGGAACAGGAATTTCCCTATCTTCAAATGCTCTGCATTGCAAATATTTCTCACCATTCAGACAAGTTCCTAAAAATAATCGAATTGTCATACCTTCATATGTTCAGAAGGTGATAAACAAGAATTTGAGGAGAATTTGTTAAAACTACCATGGTTTCGTGGCACCATGATGAAGTATAATCACTGCAGCTTTCAGTTCTTTTTTTTTTTTTTTTTGTACTCACAATAAATTAGATGTTATAAACACTTTGTCAAGCAAGCAGATTCTTCACTTTCAACACATGACAATTTACTTAAATTTCAGGCAGGTCTGAAATAATGTGGTTTCTTGGACAAGAACTACTTGCAGTTTAATTACTCAGAGCACTCATACCATACTGGAAATTATAAAGTAACCCCAAAATTATGGTGATGCTTAATTTTGCAAGAGCAGAAACAAAATAATCAAGAACCAACACAGCATTGTCAAAGCCAAATTGCATGAAACCACATTTACTCCCTGGTGCAGGAGAGTTATTGGCCTCAAAAAGGAGAGGTAATTAGATTTGCTTCTGGCACACTCCCATGTGGTACTTTTCTGGGGAAAGTAGTGGAACACAGTTGAGATGGAACAGCAGGTAGTCCAACTGCATAAAAAACTATACATACAGTAGTCAGCTGTGTTTTGCTTGGCAAGTGCAGAACCCATTTAAGTCCGTTCCCACAGGCCTGGATCTAGCCAAGGTTTTTGTTGACAATTTGGATCAAAGAGTGGATGTTACAGCTATAACGTCTGTCACAGTGCAAAGCTGGGAGGAATTGCAATCACTTTGCAGAGGACAAAATTTTAACATGATTTTGATTAGGTGAAGAAAAAGTTCAAAGCAGAAAGATGAAATTCAAGGAGAAAAACAAACCAGCACCCTTGAGAACAAAGCCATACAAAGTCAAAAAGAAGAATAGTTGCTTACTAGCAAAAGGGCAGAGAAACATTTGGGTGTAATGCGCATACACTGAGTCAGCAATGTGATGGCTTCAGAAAATCAACTTGTGCCAGATTATCAGTTTTGTTGTGGATTAGAGAAAGGCAGGGAAAATCCAGCACTTCTGGGTGCTGACAAAGAGGAGTATGGTGCTGCTTTAAAGAAACAAATGTACAGCAAGGTCAAGAGAGCCCAGAGAACGGAAAGGCTTTCTAGAAAAGGAAAGGTTGAAGGAACTGGAATGATACAGTCCAGAAGAAAGCTATGACAGAACGTGAGGAAATACAAAGGCAAAAGGCCTCTCCTGTACAAAAGGATGTTACCAAAAGGATAAAAAGATTTGAACAAAAAGTCTCTCTGGAATTTATAACTGTTTATATTTGTTTATAATTAATGCTACCTCTGCAGAATGCATGACTTCTCAATGTGAAGTTTCATCTTCACATTTCTGAGATCTTTTCAAGTCATACAGGAAAATATAAGCACATAATTATGACTTGCCTCAATTCAGGCATATAGGCTAGAAAGAAGCAGGAGAGAACATAGTATATGAGAGATTAAATTCTCCTCTTTAAGCAGCTTTCCTTCTTCCCTCAGTACACACAGACCTATGCACCAACCAAATTGATACACACTCCTGAAACTTCTTGGGAAATTCCCAGCTTCCTCCTCCTTTTTATACACTACACATTAAATGCTAAGACTGGCATTTTAATATTAGCAAACATCAGCTGAGCCATGGGACAGTTATGACAGCGGTTCTAAATAGTCCCACACTGTTGAAAGGATTATGAGAACGTGAGGCTGCCTTTGTCTGCACAAGACACCGATTCCTTTGTGGTAATGGGAGGCATTTGGAAACTGTTTTGTGTTTTACCTAGGTCTGTTCCATATTTTCAAAACAACAAGAACAGTGGAATAGAAATTATCATTATTTAACTTTCAGGACTCCAGTTCCAGTGAAGATTGAAGTTAAGAAATCCAGACAGTTTTGGCAAACTGAAAACCAACCCAATAAATATGTAAATCTTCTGGCAAATTTAAGAAAATGAGATTAAATGAGAAAATGGTGCTGGCTATGGTACTACTGCCCAAGCAGCAGTTTCATAGGAATAGATCCCATGGTTGTTGTCATTCACAGGTTGAAGACGACTCAACAACGTCAGCTGCTGTGAAAAATGCAGGCATGGTACTGAAGTGTCTGCATTGGGGTGAGGCCTGCACAACACACAAAATCCTCCTTCTCACTCTACTATAGCGCTGGTAAAGTTTCAGCTGAAACCAGATGCAGCTGTAATTGCCAACGACACATACCGCTGGGAGGCAGGAGGGGACACTGCCCCGAGCATTCAGAGGCTCAGGGAACACTGCCTGTAAGCAGGAATCAGGCAAACTGCATCCATCACAGATAAGGGCAAGGGATGGGTTATGAGAGCAGTCCAAGAACATGAGGAGGGGAGAAATAAAATGCCTAAATGCCTGCGGAGAGGACAAGCAGTAATGGACTTCAGCTGCAGCATTAGCACTATAAGTTATCATCAGAATGAACTGGTGAGGGGCACACACACTCCGTCATGAACATTCTTGGTCTTTGTGGATTTTGTGGGTTTTTTTTTTCTTTAAGCAAATGGAAATGTCAGTTAGAGTGATCCTGCCTTTGGGCAGATGGAGAAATCTACAGCTTCTTTGAGTATGATTTGTTATATATTTTAATATATTGAGTCTAATATATATAAAGAAAGAGTAACTGAGGGTGTTGCATTTTAGATGGATCAGACCTAAATTCAAGAAGACCATAAAAGACAGAAAAGCCCTCTGCCTCCCAGGCAACTTCCTTCTCACAAGATCACACGGATGTGAATGTTGTCAATTTCTATTATGATATGCAGACACATAAATATATTAACAAAGAAGAAGAAACCTCAAACAAATCACCTCCTTCCTTTTTTTTTTTTTTTTTTTTTTTTTTTTTAAATGTTTGACACACACTTCTTCTGTCTACCAACAAAACCAAATTTCTTGCCTTCTTGCCTTTTATGGAAACATAGAAATGTTTGGCACATTAACCGCAAATCTTTCTAAGAAATACCACTCCTCCCAGAAATACAATCTGCCTAAAATTTGAGTCCATCGTGCAGCCTGTAGGTTCTGCAAGACACACCGCCTGCAGAAATCATTCATCTTTTTAATTTGCTGTGACTACACAGCTTTATCTAATTTTCCCATGCCTCACTCCTGGGAACACTGAAAGGGTAAAGTCATGACTGTCAAAGAAAAGTATGCTTGACAGTCCATCAAAAAGCAGGGAATGGGCTAACTGGTGTATTGGCCAGAATGCATGGCAGCTACTCCCAAACTACACACCTTTTCAAAGTTAAAAATACCATGGCAGCATTATTTGCTTATTTATTTATTGGGGGGAAGACAGTTCCGCTAGCCACATCATCCCAAAAAAGGGTCTGAAAACCAGGATAAGCACCACTCCTCAGTTTTGCTCTTTCAATAGAAACAGGAGCTGTCATTGTTGAAAGAACTTCAGTGACTTGGGTAAAGTGAGAAGGGTATTTAGATTCTATAAATACACCACACCAGCATATCTGAAACTGAATAACCATTTCCAGAGCTGTAAGTAGTAGTACTATGAAGCCACTAACTGGATTGTCCTTATCCTGACTGAGGATTCAAAAAACAAAACAAAACAAAACAAAAAAAACCCCAAGAAACAACAAATCGCAGAAAAATCTCAACCAGACCGAGGATTCAGGATGGAGAGGTTGAACCACATACCAGTTCTAGTTCTGCAAAGAGCAGCCTGCAGAACAGAAGGAAGCAGGGACACTCACACTGCCTGCTAAGCACTCAGCCTCCTGCAGGTCGGGCATAGCAAGGAATGGGAGAACTGGGATTCAGACAGAGAGAACAGGCTGGAATCCTGCAGCTGAGGACCTCTCAAGCACACGGGACTGTGTGACAGAGGGCACTGGCATAGATGGGTTTCCTACCACCTAGAAACATCTGTCTGAAAAGACAGTTATCTGTTATTCAATTTGGTGAAGATAGTTGAAAGGTGGGAAATGCTGATCTGGTAACATAACAACTTACATGCTTTTCTGCATCTGAAATAACAACTCTGAACAAACTTTCCTTTTTGTCTGTTCAGTCCAATTGAAAATTGCGAATATATGAGAAATTTCAAACCTATGCTATCCTCCTAAATGTAAGGACATTGCAAAAACAATTGCTGAACAGGAATGGCACTTTCTGAACAAGGTCTCTAAAGCAATAAAACACAGAAAAACAGCAATGGACAGCACAGGACGGGCCCAGCAACCTCAATTCAGAAAATGGTGCCAAGAACAGCATTGGGGACACTGACTCACAGAGAGCTGTTTAAATTGCAGAGTAAACTACTGTGCATCTGCATTATGTCCTGAAGAAAAACCAGACTCAGAGATTTTTCTCTTTTATGAACCTCATTTAACAAACTCCTGGGCTAACTTAGACAAAATCTGAACAGCGTTTAGGGAACAGAAGACCCCACTGGCTAACCTGCATGAAATAAGCTGAAGGCAGCTCACAGCCTGTAAGCTTGCCAGCTTCAGCACAGTAGGTTTTTTGGCATTTTGTGTCTCAATAGACTCACTTTAACCCAAGTTCATTTGACAAAGACGAGAAGTCTATTGCTGCTCACTTAGGAAGGCACCTTGCTAAAACTAAGTCTTGCTGTAATGATTACACTGAAGGCTTTTTTGGTTTGCATATATGTTATGAGTCAATTTTGATTTCTTCAAATGTGGTCACTGATCATATGACATATCACATTACTTTCACAAATATCTAAGAACTATCTCAATGCAATCTTGCAACCAATTGTGCTTGCTTGTGTTAAGGCTCTTGCAGTGTCAGTTGCCCTTCAACAAACTCCATTTGTCCTCTTCAAATCATTTTTCTCTCGCATTCAAGTTGTTACAATCATAAATTTACATCAGATAATATCAGGACCACTCTCAATATGCTTCTAATTATCACTTTATACTTAGTACACAGAAGAGAAAGAACTGTATAATCAATACTGACCTTTCAAAACCAGCAAAAAAGAAAACTTTACAGCCTTCACCGTATGCTCATAATTTATGGGAGAATTATTTTCTTTACTAGGCCTCAGAAAATGACCATAAAATATGCTGCTTTGCTTTGCCACGAATTCCCTAACCAATGAAAAGAAAATACAACTGCAGCCAAATCTGAGTTGAAGACTATTTCAGTGACAGAATAACCAGCGCCACATTTTGTTCCACATCAGTGTCTGCAAAAAATGCCAGCATAGAGGAAGACTGACAAGGAATCAAAATAGTTATTAATGTCTTTGATTCCAAGTGTATCTTGGCTCTTACCCCATTATTATTTAACTCTGTTAGACACGTTAATTGTAACAAATTAAACTACATCATCTGGCTCACATTCATCTCACATTCTAATGACACATTCAAGGAATTCTCAGCTAAGTAAGATTTTCTTTTGCAAAAAAACCCTGTGTTCTTTAATGCCCTCAGAGCACCATCTTCCAATCTTCTGTCTTACCAGTTCCAGCCACAGCTCAACATAAGTCTGGGGAATAGAGGCTTTTTTTGGCATACAGCACTGTGTGTTAACCTTAGAATATTTTTCATCACAGGAACAATAATTACTCATTCTGATTCTCTTCAGCAGCAGCAATTTCATTTGAGAATAAACATTGGTTTTAATATTTCTATACTTCGCATTTCAGATGCTGCTCACCCTCTCATAGCCCCCTTCTTTCTGAACAGCTAGTTTGTTCCAGCACCAGTCTTTCTGATATCTCATTTTTCATCTATATTACAGGGAGAAACTGGGTCCAACACAGGTCTCTCTCCAAAATTGGTACACAAGATTGACACAGAGGGTTAGTTTGCAATCATGGCAGTTGTCCAACTTCCCTGTTTTACAGTATCTTATGATCCAATAGGCTAATCAAGTCTGTCGCAGACCAGCCTTTTCCAATAAGCTTAAATGGCATGTGATTCTGTTGCTGGATTTTACAATGTTAGCAATTCTTCTGAATCATCTGTAAATGATCTCTTTCATTTTAATGCCAGTAGTAATTTATATTCCGTTTCAGTGATTTTATTTGTCAAAGAATTATTTGTGGCTTTAGTGGTTTTTCAAACATTGCCATGTAACCAAAATTATTCTCTGGCATGGCATAAGACAAATGTTTTTGAAACTTCAGTAGACTTTTTATCTTCTTAGATCATAGAATCATAGAATCATAGAATCACTAAGGTTGGAAAAGACCTAAAAGATCACCCAGTCCAACCGTTCACCTATTCCCAATAGCTCCTACTAAACCATGTCCCTCAACACAACATTCAGTCTTTCCTTGAACACCCCCAGGGTCGGTGATTCCACCACCTCCCTGGGCAGTCCATTCCAGTGCCTGACCACCCTTTCTGAAAAGTAATACTTCCTCATGTCCAGCCTGAATCTCCTTTGCCGTAGCTTGAAACCATTCCCCCTGGTCCTATCACTAATGACACGAGAGAAGAGGCCGACCCCCAGCTCACTACAACCTCCCTTCAGGAAGTTATAGAGAGCAATAAGGTCTCCCCTGAGCCTCCTCTTCTCCAGGCTGAACATTCCCAGCTCCTTCAGCCTCTCCTCATATGGCCTGTGTTCCAGACCCCTCACCAGCTTTGTTGCCCTTCTTTGAACACGTTCCAGGGCCTCAATATCTTTCTTGCAGTGAGGGGCCCAAAACTGGACACAGTACTCCAGGTGCGGCCTCATGCTGAATATAGGGGAACAATCACCTCTCTGCTCCTGCTTGCAACACTGTTTCTGATGCAAGCCAGGATGCCATTGGCCTTCTTGGCCACCTGGGCACACTGTCGGCTCATGTTCAGCCGAGCATCAATCAATACCCCCAGGTCCATTTCCTCTACGCAGTCCTCCAGCCACACCGCCCCAAGCCTGTAGCGTCGCCTGGGGTTGTTGTGGCCGAAGTGCAGGACCCGGCATTTGGCCTTGTTGAAACTCATCCCATTGGCTCCAGCCCAGCTCTCCAGCCTGTCCAGATCCCTCTGTAGGGCCTCGCTACCCCCAGGCAGATCCACACTTCCAGCCAATTTGGTGTCATCTGCGAATTTACTGAGGGTGCACTCGATGCCCTCATCGAGGTCATCAATAAAGATATTGAAGAGGACAGGCCCCAGCACCGACCCCTGCGGAACACCACTCACGACCGGTCGCCAGCTGGATTTAACTCCATTCACCACCACTCTCTGTGCCCGGCCCTCCAGCCAGCTCCTTACCCAGCCAAGAGTGTACCCATCCAAGCCTCTGGCTGCCAGCTTCTGCAGGAGAATGCTGTGGGAGACATTGTCAAAGGCTTTGCTGAAGTCTAGGTAGACCACATCAACAGCCTTTCCTTCATCCACCAGATGGGTCACTAGATCATAGAAGGAGATCAGGTTGGTCAAACAGGACCTGCCCTTCATGAACCCATGCTGGCTAGGCCTGATCCCCCGGTCACCCTGCACATGCCGCATGATCTCCCTCAAGACGATCTGCTCCATAACCTTCCCTGGCACCGAGGTCAGGCTGACAGGCCTGTAGTTCCCCGGATCCTCCTTACGACCTTTCTTATAAATGGGAGTCACATTGGCAAGCCTCCAGTCTTCTGGGACCTCACCAGTCAACAAGGAGCGCTGACAGATGATGGAAAGCGGCTCGGCTATCACCTCCGCCAGTTCCCTCAGCACTCTCGGGTGGATCTCATCTGGCCCCATCGACTTGTGACAGTCCAGCTGGAGCAGTAGGTCTCTGACTGTTTCTTTCAGAATCACAGGGGGGTTAGTGTGCTCCCCGGCCGAGATTACCAGGTCAGAGAGAGGGGTATCCTGAGGATAACTGGTCTGACTTTTAAAGACAGACGTAAAGAAGGCATTCAGAACCTCCGCCTTTTCCTTATCCTCAGTGGTCACATTCCCAGCCTCATCCAGCAAAGAGTGGATATTCTCCTTTGTCCTCCTCTTACTGTTAATGTATTTATAAAAGAGTTTCTTATTCCTTTTCACACCAGCAGCTAGGTTAAATTCAAGCTGGGCTTTTGCCTTTCTGATTTCACCTCTACACATCCTAACAACTTTCCTGTATTCATTTTGAGTGGCCTGTCCCTCTTTCCACAGGCGGTAGATTCTCTTTTTCTCCCGGAGCCTCAGGAATAGCTCCCTATTCATCCACGCCGGTCTTCTTCCCCGCCGGCTCATTTTGCAGCTCAGGGGGACTGCCTGCTCCTGCGCCCTTAAGACTTCCTTCTTGAAGAGCAACCAGCTCTCTTGGACCCCTTTGCTCGTTAAGACTGAATGCCAGGGGACTCCCCCTATTAGTCCCCTGAACAATTCAAAGTCTGCCCTCCTGAAGTCCAAGGTAGCAGTATTACTATTCTCCCTCCAGGCTCCACTGTGAATCACGAAGTCTATCATTTCATGATCACTCTGTCCAAGACAGCCTCCAACCTCCACATCTCCCACCAAACCTTCCCTGTTTGTGAACAGCAGGTCTAGTGGGGCAGTTCCTCTCGTGGGCAATCCTCTCGTGGGCAGATCCTCCAAATGGAAACCAATTCCTTTTGAAAGAACTTAATTGATATTAGGAAAGTACGGATATAGGATCAAATACCTTCCTGTCATACCAAAACAATAGTACTTTGAAACAGCACAGGTGTAAAATAAGTTTCAGTGCCATAGAAGCAAGCGAGCAACTAAAAAAGCAGGCAGATTTGAAGAAAATGAAACAAAATCCTAAGGCTCATGAAAGAGTATGGAAACGTAAGACAAGAGCTGAAGTGTAAATTCAAAGAAAAGAGAAAATGCAATTTTCTAACAGCATCAATAGTCATTACTGAACTGCAAATAAGAGAGGGACACCTATGACATAGAGTATGCAGTATCTATGCAGAGGAAATGAATAAAGATGACCCTACAAGGTTGACAGTCATACTCAGTCTTAAGAGCTTCTTAAGTCACATCTGACTTCATTTGGAAACGCACCCCGCAGTTATGTAAAGCCAAGAGACTTGGCGTCAAGTCACCATTGCATAAATTTATTTACAATAGCGTAAATGAAGGAAGTAGTGTGGAAAAAAAAACCATTGTAAACCTGACTGAGGTTAGGCAGCCCTCTCACTCACACTACTGCAATCATTTATCTGCTGTGGCAATCAGTAAGCTTGCACAGGGACACAGATGCCTAAAAAATTGTCCCTTGTAATCAACTGATTATGAAAACAAGTGTTATCTATGTTAGATCTGAGGAGTGAGTCATATGGCTAATGAGACAGCTAATATAGTTGCAAGCATCCGAGCTATGCTCTTCTGTAGATCCAAGCTGAGATAAGGTGACACCTGACAAGAGGCAATATGGTATGCTCTTCTAAGGAGGTACCATGCTTCAGGAGAGCTGTGCTGTCTCCTACATATCTGAAATGTCTACAAGTACGATGAAGGAGAATCTTACTCTTCAGATCCTGAGTCTGGTACAATTAAATCAATTAACATTTCACTCAATAATATTTAACGTGTGTAAAACATTGAATTCTTTGAGAATGAGACTGAAAAGTGCCAGTCATTCCTTCCTCTGACACCAGCACTATCGAAAGAGACACACCTCAATGCACTTTGATTATTTATCACTGGGCCCAGGAGCAAGGGGCAGGGTTACTTATTAAGCTGTACTTACACGATATTATATCCAATTTTCTTATCCAGATATGGCATGTCATGAAGACTACTGGTAAATTAGTTGCACTTTAAGATCCAAAGTACGTAACTCTTCACGTGGATAGAAACATTGGTACTAAAAACATACCATACAACAGACCTTTGCTATACATTTAAACAACTGTGAAGAAGCAAATGAAATTAATGCAAGCACATCATAAAGACTTTTTTCTTCCCCTCATTCATATCACTGAACTTCAGAAGTTAATTCTGCATCTTCTCCACAGTTATAATTTATTAAAATCCAAACGAAGATCTTAAAGCATGCACTTAAGAAAAAACATCTGCTCCTTGAGAGTTTTTGAGTAGTTAACCTCACATAGCTGAGTGATTACATGTCAGAACGTATTTGTGCACTTAAGCAACAGAATAATCTTACAGATTAGCACCTGACAAGGACAGTGAAGCATGCAGGCTTTCAATATCATTAAAGAGAAGAGAGGTCTGTTGCATGGGCTGAACGCAGATCTCTAAGCAAGGGATACATGATGATTAACTGTCAGTAAGACCCCTCCTGGGGTGTTAAGAAAGTGTTGTTAGTGTAATGAACATCTGTGATTCTCAGAAAACAAAGAGTCTTAATATATATACATCCTTAGTTGCTCTCAGTGAAGAAAAGCTGATGAAATACCAGTTTAATAGCTGCTATTCAGAACTTATCATTAAGAGCTGCAAGAGAATCAGTATTGTGTGTAACCCAGGAAAGTATCTCTACAATTTGCAGATTTAAAATTTCCAAAATTTTAGGCGAATAAAATTGTTCAATTTGTGTAGGTAAGTCTTAGGAACACACTCAGGAACTAGAAAGTTTAATGCATTTCTATTGTAGTATAAGTCTTTGTGCTTGTACTACAGTGCTAGAATGGAAGAAAGTTAAGAATAATATATTTTTATTCTGCTGATAGAACTATCATGTGTTCCATCTGCAAAGCCCAAGTCAAAATTCCTACAATAAACTAAGACAGAGGCAAAAATTACTTAAGGAATGAGAAAACTGTATGATAAATCTCACTGAATTCATTCATGAGCTCACGTGACACAATCATAAAAGATTAACACATGAAGTGTGACGACTTTATCTTCTGAAGCGCTAGCTGTATAATTGACATAAACGTTCAAGTCCTTTGCTTGAAATATGAAATCTGAAATATCTGATGGAAAAATATAAAATTATGAGCACCAACTGATCCTACTTCAAAGATCATTTAGTCCAGCTTTTCATGTGGTAGAGATATTAATCATAGGAAGGAAATCCTTATCACTGTTAGAAGAAGGGGTAACTGTATCAGCAAAACAGCAAACAATATCCTGTTCTTTCATCTTTCCTCTTAAAATTAACATCACCAAAGAAGTGGAAGTCTGATTCAGAATTTTTACTGGGAACAGTGATACAAGAAGTACCATATCCACTTTTCATCTTATAGGGATGAACGTAATTCTCCAGTTGAGCAAGCTCAGTACTTCATTGCACGACAATGGACACAAAGTGCACCAGTGCACTGCTTCTATTGCTGCTGCCCCCTCAGTAAACAGGGACAGAAAATGCAGAACATGAGAAGGCAGTTGCAAACAATTCTTGGTGGAAGGGGAGCAAAAACTATTTTCATCAGTGAAAAAAGTAATGGCTTTCAGATCATTCAGCCTCGTTCTCTAAAACAAAGAATTATAAGAACTAGCACTCAGCTTCCATGGTCCAAAATGTCTGTTCACCCAGACTTCAGAATTATGGTGTTGTTTTGTTGTTTTGGTTGGGTGTTGTTTTTTTCAAACCAAAATTGACCTGCTCTTCTTCCTAACAGGCCCCAGGCATACCTCTTTACTCTTTCTAGCATGAACTAGAAACACACATCCGTGTTGTACCTTCACTTGAAGCAGCAGAACGCAATATCCGCCTGCCTGCAACATGCCCCTATTACTCCCTGCTGACTTTGTGGAGCTTTTGTGCTGGTGGAGCAGAGGAAAACTACTTGCTTAATATCTTCTAACCATCTCCGGACAATCCTTGTTAGGTACTTGTATTTTTCTTCCCTCACAGCAAAGCTGGAGATCATTGTATATTCCTTATTAGCACTCAAACTGACTTTGTCCTTAAGGCCTGAAAAAACAGACTTCAGCCAACTGAAGTGAAGTGAGTTTTAGTCAAAGTCTATACTTTGAGGGAAAGAAAAAGAATAGCAAATCCGTAGCTTTTTCTCTCTGCCTTGCAAGAAATAACAAAATGCAAAGGAGTGGCTGATGGCAGAATTGTTGAATTTCTACCACCTTTTTGGATACTTTGAGTGTGAAATGTCTTTGCTACATTAACTCCCTACAGGTTCATGGGTGTAATGATAGCGATTCCTGTGCAGGAAGAAGTTCTTTACCCATTTTGCAGCTCAGGAACATCAATTCCTGAAGAGATTTCTTTAGTTTTCTTTTTTTTTGCTGAATCACATCTACCATCATAAATCAGAATGTGCCTTAGTTACTACAATATCTGTTTTCTTTGGCAGTCTTTATTCTGAATAGTTAAAATTACAGATTGCATTCATTGTTTCACAGTAATTTGATTGATGCACTGTTATATTACCATTGGCTGAACTTTGTCTTCCATACAGGAAGATGGTTTTCCTGTTTTTTTTTTTTTTTTGTTTTGTTTTTTTTTCTTTTCTTTTCTTTTTTTTTCTTAATATCTTAAATTAAATTGGATTTCTTTTTCCTTGAAACATGTGGGAACTGCAAAACATCTGCCAGGGAAAAATGAAAAATTATCACTACTGACAGATGCAAGTTCAAACAGCATTACTCCAATTTTTTTAATTTGGCAGACATATTAATCATAGGAACTGCCAGAAAATGGCAGCTATTACTACAATATCTGGGAAGCAGCAGGAAGGAATTATACTGCTATTTTTGGGCTTTTTTTTTTTTTTTTTTTAAGAATGAAGCTTTGTTTCTCAAGTATTGTACTCTCCAGCAACTAGCATATAAATTTACCTTTGGCAGCCAGTAAATACTCCAGCTAGAGAACCGAAGCCATGAATCAATGGAAAGTAAATATCTTCTAATGTGCTCTAATGTCTCAGATGGACAAACTGAACTGATACATTAGATAATCAGATGCAAACTCCTGAACTCCACCATGCCATACAATGGCAAAAACTAGTTCCGCTAGATACAGAATCTTCAAGACTGGAGATTGCTGTAGTCAGTATTTCAGTACAAACCTGAGATCTATTAACTAGGCAGAGGTTTATATGAGCAATATTCATTTCAGGAGAGCAGAGATGTATAAGAGTAGACTTTGCAGCTGATCTATCCGTAAGGCAAGGAAGTGATTTGGAAAATCTTCCTGGTACTTCCACAGTTAACTTTCCCGATTTCAGTTTTCTGACTTTACTTCAGCCAGAGAAACTTTTTATGCCTCTGTTTCTCATTTGCTCTCCCACTAAATCATGGAATCACATAGTTGTCTGAGTTGGAAGGGACCTTTTAAAGGTCATTTAATCCAACTCCTCTACAATGAACAGGGACATCTACAGCTAGCTCACATTGCTGTGATAATTGTGTATTAATTGAACCGTAAACTTTTTCTTGAAAGCATAACTTTCTATACATTTTTAAAATGCTTAAAACAACAAAATCCTACTCCAACAGTGGTTATTTAATGGACCCAAACAGGAAAACGTATCAATCACAACAGTTTTCAAAAATAAGCTGAAAAATTGATATGCTATGGTTTTGGGTGGTCAACCTAAGATATTACAAGTTAAACTTTTCATCAAACTTGAGTGTGAATCAAGATTCTTTAAAAGGAGTGAACCCAGGTTTAAAACAACAACAAATGAACACCTGTAATATCCTCAAGTTAATTCTATACACATCACAGGCTTCGATCACCTCTTAGTATGACCCATGACTTTCATTGGCTTCTTTACTCCAAAATGTAGACCACAAATACTGAGGTCCCTTATGTAATCCTAAAAATTATATTCCACACTCAAACTAATCTGCCATGAACGACCCAGAACTCCTTCCCCTCCATTAGAGACCGCAGGCATGCAAGGAAATGAAATGCCCCCAGGGCTGTATGAAAACTGTTTACTTTGGACTGATAAGCCACTTTATTTTAAACTTCATGAAAAAACAAACATTTTACCAACTAATAAGTATTAAGCATTCCTATAGCAGCTTGTGTTTACAAAACAAACACAAATGCAGTGTAAGAATGTAAAGTATGCAACAACAAAAGCACAAGTACTTATCATTTCCATTAAATCACAAGCCTGAAGTCTCCAAGATAATGCTGATAGGAATTCAGAGAAACACAACCATCCAAAAAGGTCTAAATTTCAAGAGTTTATTGTACATAGCACAGGAAGCTACTGTTCTTCATATTCTCTGAAAGAAACTAATGGTTGAGAAGACTTACCCCTATGCGGCCATTCAAACCAGAAATGATTAAACCAAACAGGTTTAATGTGACATGAATAGTAACAGGCACTGCCCTCCAGGCATTTTAATGCTCTCGTGATTTCATTGAAGGTGCCTATAAGGAAAGCGCTGGAACAGAACTCAGAATACTTGCAATTTATATCCTGCTTTCCCACTTACCTAAGCAGTAATAAGTGAAACTTTTGGTGCTTCCTGCTGCAGTTATTTATTCATACCATTCATACATAAAGAATACAGGCAGCACTGCTTACAAAGGTAGTGAGAACTGCAAGGGAGTATCAGCATGGAGCATCCTGAGCTGCTCACTGCCTCACACACCAACCTCCACTCTAAATCACACTGGTGCCATACAGGTGTTCAGATCAGTACACGTATACGATAGCAACATCATACAAGATTGCTAAAGATGTAAACAATATTTGTCAGGTATCCTGCACAAACAGCAATATGTTTATTGTGATGCTTTAGTCTAGATTAGTTGAAAGAAATCTTATTTTAAAAATACTAAGGAGAATTTCTAAGACTTTGCCTGGCAACCTTCATTTTATTTCTCAGTGAGGTCATCTGTAGTATAGGTGACTAGAGCAGCTGATTTCTTGGGTACAGCTGGAAATGAGTCACAGTCAGAGCTGCAGATAATCAGATGTGAGTGCTTTTGTGGCTACCTCCAAAGGAAGGATTGGGGTGTGTAAGATGACAGCTAGAGCCCGTAGCAAGGGAAAGACGTTCCTTTAGCTACACGAGTGCCTGCTGTTAGCTTTCCTTCCATCCCATACATACCCCAGGGAGTAGCAAAAGCAGCAAGATGGTTTCTCCCTCAGTTTTAACTGTACATACCAGTTTATAGACATGGGTTTCATTTTGTGTCTTGTCCTCAGAACAGCAAATCAAGACATGATGTACTAGCTAGGAACCATTTAAACAGTTGGTGTTTAAGGAGAAAGATCAAAAATACCACTTGAACACCTTTTGAGTTGATTGGAAATCAAGATGTCCCTCTTTCCAGTAAATCTCAAATGACTGAAAATCTTTGGCCATCTTCACTACTGAAAAAAAAAAAAAAGAAGCTCCTTCAACCAAAAGCGAAATAGAAACCTACTCACAGCTCCAAGGTGTTACTGCTGCTTCCTCCTGTTAATTGTGTTCTTTTAATCAGAGCCCTTACTATGGCTAGTAAATATGAATAGTATGGCTAATGATTCTGTGAGGGATACAATACCACCATCCTTACATTTCCTACTTGCCTCACTTGTAGCTATGAACATGAGTGTTCGAAGGTCACAAATTGTGACGTCAGAGGATCTGTGCGGGTGTAGCGAGGGACAAGTTTTGACTCACTATTTGTAATGACCAGATTGATCTAATGACCAGTCAGATACTGAGCTACCACGTAATACTAGCAAGTGTTTACCATTTTTCTAGAAATTCTTCAAATTATTTCAATAATATTCATACATTAGTAACAAAAAGGAAATGCTGGCCTCTTTCTATAACATGCTTAATAGTTTACTTTTAAAATGTAGTGCAACAAGAACAATATCTGGCAATGGCATAGGTCGTTTCCAAATTAGTGTTAACTGCTAAGATTGCAGAGCCCCGGGTTATGTCTTCTGCCCACAGGAAACAATAAACAGGAACTTGCAGCCGTAGCTGCTGAGTGAGTTGTTTTTGAAATACCTGAAAGTTAAAGAGGTAAGCAGTCTGCATACTTCTGGTCACAGTTTTGGTTGATTTTATTCATTAATTCAAGACAGAATGTTATGACAGTTTCTTCAATCCATCTGTGCATATTGGTTTCTGAGCTGAAGTACACTGCTTGTGCACTGGGGCAAAAACATTGGTGTCCCTTAGTTTTCAGCGCAGCTGGCAATGTGAGACATTTCAGTCATTCCTGAGCTATTCAACTGTTATAAAACAGCAATAAGAGTCCTTTCTAATCCTATTTTGCAGAACTACGCTGTTTGGTTGCAGAATTTTTATTAGATAAAAATGTTCATATAGATGGAAATAAAGATGCACAGGAAATCTTAAATGTTCCTAACCTTTTAAAACTGCAGTTCTTTTATAATTTGGTGCGGTAGAATAATTAGGCCTTACAAAGAAAGCTGAAATGTGCCTCATAGGCTTGCAATTTTTGATTCTCTCACTCTTGTAGTCAGTCTCTACTGCAAATAAATTAATGGCTCACAGCTGAAAAAGAAGCAAAGAATAACCTTTCTTTTTGCCTCATTCTTGTGCAGTGACAGAACATAATATTCAATGCCCCCTTAAGCTACCTGACCAGAAAAGTATATGAACAACCACATGATTGGAACAGTTAGCAAAACACCCTTAAGAGAGGAGGACAGCAGGCAAAATAAACTGTGAAAGGTGGGGGCATTGATGAAAGGGAAGTGGATGGGTTAACAATCTTTGCCAGATGTGTCTCTAACTGTACAAGGATATTTTGAGGGCAAATATTGTAGGCTGCTCAAAAAGATCGATCATAATGAGACAAATGGGAAAAACAGCTGAGAATCACAATACAACTGTCAATAGGATAGAAGCAGGGAGGAAATGAGCAAGACATCAGCGTCTTTCACACAGTTTACAGAACAGCATCACAAACACCTATCTTAGGAATAAGTCCTATTGTAAATATGACATCCTATAGTAAATATGACTAATTCATAGTCCTCCATCAGTCAGCTACTTCTTTCATACTCTCAGCTTTTCTACTTCCAAGTGACTGATTCAATGAACAGCTTCCTGCAATACAAAGTCAACAGGCAATGCTATGACATATCTCAGAACACAGGACAGCAAAGGTAGGGAGATCTTGACCAATTTCAGGTCTGAGATACAAAAGTTATATAGGACAAAGCAACACGTGCTTTAGGTGATCACTTGGCTCATTCAACTACCTTTATGCCTGGGTGCTGAACTACTGCATCATTGGGTGGGCCCTGCTCTAGGCAGTAGGGTAGCACTGTTCAGAGCATGTGTTTACCAGTCTTGAGATAAGAAATGAACCAGAGATCAAGACCTAACATTTCCTAACATAAGCCAAATCTAGCAAGAACTGGATCTGGTGCATGAGAGCAACACATCTTGCTTCTTAAACCTGCTTATCTTAACATTTTTAACATAAATGTAGAAGTCTCCTACTTCAATCTCTCCATGCTTGAACTGTCACTTCAGTAATATACTCAATTATAATTTTTTAATCTACTATTTTGAAAACTCTAAGCCAGATCAAACTTTATTCTTTTTTTTGAACTAGGATGTATTAATTAATTTCAGCTGTGTTTACATTTGAAATGTTTGTTGCAGTTTTGCTCCACAAGATACACTAACTATGACTTTGAACTTTGTGGGGAATTCTTCCCAGCTTGCTGGAGAATTCTTATCATAACTTAAAAATCTTTAAAAGCTAAACAAAACTAAACTTCTGCCTCCATGTTTACAGACAGAAGGTACAAATCTGATGTAACCAAATGCCTTTACTTGTCATGTAGCAGGATGCAGGATGCACTGCCATTTCTGAGTTGTTACAGAGTGGCAGTGAGAACACACAGACTATTTTATTGATAGATCATACTATTACAACTCCCTGAAATCTATCCCTTTCCAAGTTTTGGGTCATTTTGAAGAGTTAAAACAAAGTTTCCCTAATGGATTAATAGAACACATTCTGCACTTTCCGTTTTTCACGGAATACCAGTTAAGTAGAACTCTTTCTTAACAGTTAACAACAATAATAATAATAATAATAATAATAGTTATTATTATTATTATTATTATAAACCTATTATTGTAGAGTACTTCCAACAGATTGCTCTGGCAACAGGTTTAGATCCCACCATTCCAGTGCAGCAGAGAAAAGAGCCCTAACTGGATCTGTTCCTCATTACATTTTTCCAAGTGTGATGGAATAACACTGTTGGGAACATTCTGCCACATTTTAAGGCAAGAAGATGCATAGAAATCATTGTGTTTCTTAGAAGGCCTTCTTGAAATTCTTTCTGTGAAAAACGTTTTCTTCTTGAAAGCAATCAAAGGTACTTATTGTGTAGGCTAAATATTTCACTTTACTAGTAGAAAGAATCAAACTAAAATCCTGCAATGTGGTATCTCACTGCTGCCTGCCCACCTCTAAAACCAAACAGAATTGATGATGTCTGGCACATTCCATTACTGTTAAGTTCAAAAATACCAACTCTTTCACTCATGTTTTGAATTTGCATGTTCATAAACATCAGAAATGGAACCTGGAAATGGAGCCCAATCCTGCAAAGCTGAAGAAAGAGTCAGAACATTTTATTTTGAAACAAGGACAAAGAAAAAGAAATAAATATGTATGAATCTCTGTTAAGAGGCAATGAACTTCTCTTATCTTTTAATATAATCTCTTCTAAACTATCTGACTTCTCATATCAGACAATCAAAGGATTACAAGCTCTTCAGAAATGTTCTGATCAAGTGAATCTCACTTCAACAGGGAGCTTACCTTACCCTTCCTTTCTTTCCTGGCTGCTATCATATGCCTACTTCTCATTACATTCAAGACCTCCCTAGCAACCTACAGCAAAAAAAGTACTTGGCAAGTGCAGCATGTTACATGAATGTCTGTACTGCTACAGATACGGTTCTTCCCATCAGCTTCTAGAAAATTAATGTTTCTAATCTGTGCTCTCTCTGGTAATCCCGTTGATTTCTGACAGACATAGTGTGCAGTGAAAATTACTTCTCCCCTGAAGTCTGAGGAAGATGTGGAGGGAGCTGGATGAGCTCTTCTATTTTTACTTTATTTTAGCTGCCCTGTAGGGGCACACTGCTAGGCACCAAAAGATTTCAACCTGAGACAGCTGGAAGTAACAGAATGAGAACCCTGTACTGCATTTTAACCCAGATCTCTTCAGGCAGCAGTTTGGGAAACCTCTGGCTGAAAACTCCAGTGCTGGAGTAAGAATCAGGTCTCTGTCCTGTTCTCCATCCTGACTACTTCTGACCTTGTAAAACTTTATTTCCCATTGCATCTACAGATAAGTTAAGGCAAATGCACGAGGCAGAGCTAGGTAAAATGCTCTTATATTTGCATCTTTAGCTGGATGGCACATACTATAGATGCCAGATCTATATCTGCTGTCTATGGACATACGCCTCATAAAAAGCATTACAAAAAGGAGCCTTAAAAATTTGTGATCGTGTGCCTACAAACCAACTAGCTGATTTCAGAGCATGAGCTGAAAATCACATCTCACAGAGATATTGTCACGGGGCAAGAATCTGCTAGCAAAGCTTTGTTTGCAACAGAGAAGTAGTAACAAACAAAAAGTACTTCTCTCAAGACGTGAAAGAAACAAACTTCCTGCTTCCACTAAGGGCAATATTCTTGCTTATGTATCTAAAGGAAATAGGGAAATTGCTTCAATACACCTAAAAATATATTTGGGTAAGATAAATGTTGCTCCTCAGTATTTAAGTCTCCAATCTGTAAAGCAGCTGAAATTCTTCCAGTTAGGTGAAACAGCACCTACTTTTTGCATGCCCTATTGGGTGTTGCAAGCAAATTAGGTGGAATGTGAGCAGACATCAAGGAGTGGTCCCACTGCAAAACTCAGTGAGTGCTCACAAGCTATAGCACTGCCACTTATGAATTCTCAAACAGAAAAAAAAAAAAAAACTTTTAGACTCTTATCTTCAACCTGCTCTTCCAAAGAGAGGGTGAAATAAGCCTATAAGCCTGCACTTTTAATTCTTAGCCAGAGACATGACAGTTCTGCCTGATCACCATCCTGTGAGGTTCAGAAATGGGAGTGTGCAGTAAACACTGGTGAATCCTCCTCATAAAACAGATTTAGTACAGGAGGAGACAGTGCTCTTTGTTTTCTTGATTTTTCACTGGTAACTTGTAAAAAGCAAAGAAACAAACAAAACAAAAACTGATCCCCTTTAACAAATTTTCCTGAAGCCAATATTAGCACAACCTGATCGTTTGAAAACATAAGACCTCTCTGCTAGGTCTTCAACTACTAACTTTCTTGCATCTTGAAATGAATAACTACTTCAGCATGTTATCTGTATCTCTTAAAGTTCTTCAAAGTCTAGGAAGGCTATCATCTACTTAAAAAGTCTCAGAATAGCAAAGTTGTTGGTTGTGCCTTTATTTTTTTCCTCCCAATTTTCTTCCCAGTTCTAAAGACCAGAACTTAACAGGAAGCCAGAGTGCTTCCTAGAGGCCTACTCTACCCACAAAGCTCTTTCCAGACTTTTCCAACTTGCTCAACATGAACTCTGTGACAAAAGGTACTATTGTAATATGGATATAAAATATCAGCATTTCTGACTGAACAGCTTTTGAAGTAGTTAACTTTCTGCACTGAATCCTTTCTGCATTAAAAATGAAAAGCAATGTAATAAAATGCTCATAAATGGATTATATGGCTTCTACAGTTGCTCATGGAAATGTGGGCAGGAAAAATATCCAGAAAGCAATAATTAAAACAAGCAAAATTTTAAAAATCAAATGAAAAACTGCTCAGTTTACAATGGCTAATTACAATTAGCTAATTGCAGCTAATTAGCTGTAATTATTACATTTATGTAATTAGCTAATCAGCTAATTACAATTAGCTTGTTTGCTCAATACAAAGACCAACAGCTACTTTTTGGTTGTTGATTGTTCTACAGATACAATGTACATCAATATCACAACTAAATACGACCCAATCCACTTCTTCAATTATGTTATTTTTGAGTATTTAGAGTGTAAGACAGCATAAATGATCATATCTGAGAAGGAGAAAAGTCACAAGAGACGTGCTGCGATAGCCAGGATATGGCAGATGAAGGCATCAGTAAGGATTCAGATCAACATGGAATTACAGTCACCCATAAGCCCCATAGGGGGCTGCGGGGAGATAAGATATGCTGGTCATTTCATAGTGGTTCAGTACACAGAGAGAACTGATGCTCCACATTGTGATGTTGGCAGGTGGTCTCACACAAAGCACGCACCTTGAAAGCTATAACTAATCACGTCTGATTAAATTGCTTAGCCTATATTATTTCCTTTCCTCATTTCTTTACAAGTCTTTCAAGCTATTTTTAGCCCAAGGTCCTGTATTTAGAACCTTATTTTTCAATGACCATTTCCTTCTCCTCCCTCTTGCTTGACTAAGTGACCCAGCCCTTCCTCTAGTTTTCTCTCTTGAGGTAACATCCAGGCTCCCTCACTTCCTTCATGATCAGGGGAAAACTTTGTCTTGGAGGGTGGAGGAAAGATAAAGGAAGGGGAAGATGAGAGACCAGGATGAACCGATGTGCTGCACGTGATCAGTACATTCTTTGATACCATGAGAACTTCTACATCACAAGGATCACATTTCATAGTGAAACCTTGCCACTGTTCCTCATATTGAGTAATATCCTATTCCTCATTCTGATGGAATGATTTACTCCTTGAACAACAGAGGGGTTTGAACCTGCAAGCCCAGTTCCAGCAGATGTTCAGGTCAGGGCTACTGTGCCCAGGGAACTGAATTCTGTGCTTCATGTTCCTTTCTCTACAACAGATGGCATCTCCCCTATGAATTACGTCTTGCTAAGATAATACACATAGCGTGTAAAGATCTCCTCACTTAACATCAATGCAGAAACTCATATGTTGACAAACTCCACCTCCACCCACCTGCTAATTGGGCTACCTGAAGTACCTATGTTCCATAACTCCAGAATTTGGTTAGGCATTACATTCAGAATACAGAGGTTAATTAAATGATCCAAGATGCATCTTCCTGCTACAAAATTCAAATTGTTTATCTGCAGCTAGCTGTGATTGTAACAATGTCAAGTCTGAAACAAGCTTTAACAAATGTCTCAGCAAAATTTCTCTTAAGTTAAATGCAGTGAGATGCTTCATAATAAAAAAAAAAAGAAAAGAAAGAAAGAAAATTAGGAGAAAAATATAAGGATATCTGCAAACATTTAAACACGAAAGATTCAAAATTCTAAGCACTACTTCAACTACTCATGGGATCACAGCAGCTGCACCACTTGTTGGACAATTCAGAATTTGGAGCTATGATCTTTCACAGCAGCTTCTAGCATTATTTTATAAGTCCAGGTGCCAAAATTTGCTGCCACAGACCTCTGCATCAACTATTGTTTAGATGAAAGAGATAAGACATCTGTTCTGAGAACTTGTTCTCCTTGAATAGTAAAGTTGAAAGTTTTTTCTTATATATAATGATGAAATCTAAAAAGTAAGACCTCCTGCATAGAGAACATTCTGTACTGGACAGATGGCCACAAAGCCAATAAAATCATACATGGAGAGCATCTTCAGCGTAACCTTTGCAGAGGTTTGTTCAAGTCCTTCCATAAATGAAAACTTTGTTTAGAGAAGGCTGTTCTGAGTCACTCTGCACATCTACTGGTTACAAGTCCTGACAGGAAATGTACTACAAATGCCTCAGTACATCCCGTCTGTTGTTAATTTGAACCAGTTGAAAAGTTCAGACAGGTTATGGTGATGGCTTCTCTCTAAAGCCAAGTATCAATATCCAAGTGACATAAGTTGTGGGGCTGCAAAGCTGCAGGTGCAAAGACTGACACTTCCAGCAGTGCCCACAGAAAGTGCTGAGGCACTCGTCCTGTTTTGACTGAGATTGTGATGTCTTCTAACATGTCTGGAGGACGGTGCCTAGCTAAATGCAGGGAAACCATACGAGCTCAGAGGGAAGGAAAAAATAATTCTGCCATTGAAGTAAGAGAGGAAAAGTTGCAATTATCCCTGTCTGGAATCAGGGATGTTGTGGTTAATATCCCTGTTCTCGTCAATAGTTCAATGAGTTTCCCAATGGCTACATGTGGCCAAGACTTGGATTTTACGCTCAACTCTCTAGCAACACTTTTGGACATCGGCTCAACTCTGACTCAGTGGGTAAGGTGCTATTCACTGAATCACAAATACCACTTCCTGCTGCACTGTTTCTGCTTGAAGTATTTTGAAGGAGTGCTAGGTTGGTTAGCCAAGACAACTTAGTTGACAAAACTGCAGAGTATACACAGTTTGTCCAGATAAAGGAAAATTGTTCAATTAAAATATACTATTCCATCACAAAGACTTTGAATGAGATAATGCAAATGGAGTAATGCTTTGTGTGTGTTATAAAATATCCATTTTTTCTTAGGAAGATAAACCAAGTTTTATCAAATGAAAAAACAGAAAGCATGCTCATTCTTCGTTCTTCTCTAACTCTGTGTCCTTCAGTGGCATTGTAAAGAACCCCTTTAAAACAGAATGAACAATTTACTGACTAGGTTAATTTTTGCCATATCAGGAAGTAAAGCTAGTTAAAACTTTAGGAGTTGGATTTTCTCTATGTCTTAAGCTGTACAACGCTTTTAGAAACAGACAAAAACTAAACAAACATCTCTTAGATCACTGCAATGTTACACATTCTAAAAACAAAGTACTAATGGGGGAATTTTATCCAGCACTAGTCTAAGAAATTACATGAGTAATTTCATATGCGCACACACAACCATCTCAGCTCATAAATGTTATTGACTCTTGTCAATAATGCTTGTGAATGTACTTGTCTTATGCAGAAGAAAAACACCAGTCTCTTCCTCTCAGTGACAAACTCTTGGCTGCAAGCAGTTATGGTTAATTCCCAGTGAGAATCAGAGAGTTTATCAAGAGGTCATGCTCGCATGCTGCCCCATTCCAGCTGTAAATGGAAAATCAGAGCTGTTTCTGCAACCCAGATAAGTCTATGAACTCTTCTACTGTCTCGTGACTCTCCTGCTACAATTTTCATCAGCGAATGTTCTGGCAAGTTATGTTTATAAAAAGATTTGTTGAGTACTAGGAACATGCATTCATATGTTGTAAACAGAAGTAATGGATGCTTCCATTTCTATTTCTCATTGCTCCAGATGTAACTGCTCTCATTTGAAAGATTTTTTACAATACGTTTGACCACTTGCACACCTTCCAAAAAGCTAATATTTCACATGAATTAGCTGCTTTAACTGGCAGTACCAAGTCACTTTTCATTCTAAGAGTGACTAAAGACTTTATTAGTCTATAGGCTCAATTGACCAGGTTTCTGAGGAAGATTGTTCAAAATGAGAATGTATGGACGGCACTATAAGCCTATCCTTTGGCTGCTAATACATTCAAAGCTCCTTCTTAAAATTAGTGCACAAGGAACTGGAACATGGTGTTATGGCAGATTAAGACCACTTACAGTGCAGACAAGAATCACTGGCAAGCTTCAAAATTCAAATCAGAAATTGTCAGGTGACTGACAAGGCAGGCTGTCTCCTCGTCAGGCAATAGGATCTAGATCGCACTTTTGGCAATTTTTAGTTTATACATGCAGCCCTGGTAGATCCACAGGATTCACAATTCTCCTGTACACTCCCAAACTTCTGCTTTTAGTGAGGATATCATGAAACTTCCCATATACACAATATTGTTGTGCAAGAATCTTAACCACCCACCACAGTGCTACAGAAGATCACCTTGCTGTAGAGTACAAATCTTAGTAGAGGTGAGCCAGCAATTACACTATAAAAGAATAATCATCCAGGAGTTTCCTGTTGCCTTGGGTCATTGCATAAGAGAAGACCCCATTACTCTTCTGAGCAAGTGATACTAATCCACATAAGACATTTACTATGCCTTCATATATTTCTCCAACCTCTCCTCCCAAGGCTATGGGGTGAAGGGTGAGATAAGGACACACTCCTATTGTTAAACACCTGCCTTTAGCACTGTCTACAAGCAATACTCTTGTTTTGTCAATAAGAAAAAAGAAAATATGACGTTGATTCCAAACCACACATCTTTTCTACTTCCTTTCTTCCTAAAATGATTTCAAAATCAATGTTACTATTGCTTCACCAAGTAAATCTCCTGTCAGGGTTCAGAGCAACATCAGTCACACCAAAGGTGCCTCAGAGCTCCTGATAAATTGTAGCTCCTGATAAATTGTAGCTCCCATTCTATCGTAGCTCTAATAGAATTGTTCTACCTAACATCAGAAGAAATCCTCTCATAACATCAAAGTTGCACCAGATATTCAGGCATCCATTCTTATTTTCACTTTTAGTAACTTGCTGGAAAATGTTCACGTCACTTAGCTGTAACCAAAGCATCTTGTAAGATTTCTTTTGCTTTTTGAAGTATCTGTACTACACTGACATGTAGCAGTACCCTTCTATTTTCTACAGGTTTTTGAGGATATCTAAGGCCGAGTTAGCCTGTTTATCTAGTTTGAATTTACCACACAGTTTCAGATGTAATTCTTCATGTATGCTCACACAGATTTGAATGTCACATGCCAGAACTGCGGCTTCCTTATGTTCCTTAAATGATGTGGTCTTTCCTCTTTTTACATTTCCTCTCTCTCAGAGCTTAGCACAGCTGGGGAAAAAATGTCAGACATGCTTGTGAAAGGCAACACAGGAGAACAGAGATCCCAGCACGCCAAATGATTTGGTCTAGAGCCGAGAGCTGTGAAACCATAACTATACAGCGCTGTGTTGCATTGTACCTCAATTTCAGGAGTTCTCATGTTAATGCAGTGACATGTTAGAACTAAAGCAAACACCTCTGCCTGGCACTGAACAGCAGTGAGAAACTGCCAGACTGCAAAAGACAAGAGAAATTCATTTTTTAATATGAATCACACAGTGGGAAGAACAAAAGACAGGTAGAGCATTAATCACCTAAAAATACCTGAAGCAAGCAAGTGACATAGTAACCTACATTGCATTAACTGGAATTTAGCTTAAAAATTGTAACTTAAGAGCTTAATTTCAAAAGGTATCAAATTCAGATTTAAAATATCTTCTAAGAGCAGGAGTTTGACAAAAGAGGCAGCAGTAGCAACACCCACTTTCTGAGATAACCCTGATAGAAAAGATTGGCATTCCAGGCTCTTTTAGGCCTAAGAAATCAGTTAATAGCTTTCCAGTAAAGTGAGTAGCCTAGGGCAGGAGTCATTCTCTGCCTTCTCCTGTTAAAAGGTCTTGCAGAGAGAAACATAGAAGATCTGTGAGGCCCAAGAGACAATGAATAACCCTGCAGCTTTCCAGCAAGATCCATTCCATAGGAACATATCCTCTATAGTGGCCTTTTTAATAGAATTCTGTGTACATGTACGAAAGAAAACAGACTTGTAAGTGCCGAGCCAGCTGCTGATCTCTGTTCCCATGGTGTGAATACATTATGGAGTAACTGAGTTATAGGCACGTGTTTTAGAAGAGAATCTAGATCTCTGATTTAGCTGGTGTTTTACCACCCACACTTATTCAGTTGAAATGAACAGAAGGCAAGGATCTCCCTAAGCTATGTGTCTTTTAAGTAATAGTCAGTGCAGCATAGTATTTTAACCTAGGATCTGTCCTGACATTCCTCACTACCACTGAGTAATGCTTATTCATGGAAGTAGTTCCATTTAAGGAATTAAGTTACACTCAGTATATTATAAATTTCCATTTATCTCAGGGGGATTTTCATAGGCTGGCACAAGCTTTCCTACTGGACTACAGACAAATGTTCATCACCAGGTGTGGAGAGGGAAAACCTACTTATTTCTTGCAGTTTGTTCTCTTTAGCAGTAGTTGCAGTGACTTCATACACAGATCACTCCTGAATTCAACACAGACTTAAGAGCAGAGCTTAGCTCCAACTCCAGTTTAGGATTTATCCAATCTTTCTCTGGCCTGTGCAAGGAATGGAAACTCCCCTTACTAGAACAGTTCAGAGCCAGCACCCTACCCTCATTCTTCTGGGCTTGAGAACTCACTTTACACACCACCAAACATGCTCCACATTTCTCTTTGCCACTGATTCTTTGTATCCTTCCAACTTGATTCAACTTGCCTTGAAATGGCAGTTTCTTCCTTTTCCTCCCTGTTTTGTATCTCACTTAGAAACGGTGATTTAGTTTGAGTTTCCATCTGGGCAACACCACATCTCTACTGTATATCTCCCTCTTCACTCTCTCAGAATCAATCTGTACTTTTTTCTGGTGTCTTTTTTTTTTTTTTTAACCTTTCACAAGATCAAATCCAATTAATTTATAACCAAGCTCCATATATCCTGCTCCTTACACCACTGTCCTCTACTTTCCTTCTCTGTCACCAAAAGCAGCACCACTTTTCTGCCTTCCAGAAACCTTTGATAAACTTGCTTTCAAACCTTGCCTTCTCCATCATCCCTTTAAATTTCCACCTCACTCACTGCTTGGTCTGAAAAGACAAGGGAGCATACTCCTGACACAGCTTGGTGCATAAGGGAAGTTGCACTCCACTGCAGTTGATTATCAACTCAAATTGACCATTAAATGTCAAGTTGAGATATTTTACTCAAAAAATACGTACACTGAAGAATAAATTAAGTGCTGACATCTTCAGCAGTTCTAACCAAAATCAAAGAATGGCCCAAGTGGTCAGTATTGCCATAGAAAGGTCACGGGGAGAGGAGACAAAGCAGGCATTTCCCCTACTGAGAAACACCCTTGACAGTACTGATGATAAATCCCAGTACTCCAGAATTGTCCCTAGAACACTATGAAAAATAAGGAAAATGCCTATTTTGCAAACAACTGTGGTTTTGAAAGGCTTTCTCTGGTGTGTTTATCATAAACAGGAAGCCCTGCAATCTCTCTTATTTTGTCTTCCTTGTCCATCAATGTAAACTGATACTGACCTATGCAAGATAGGTGCTAAAGTTTGCATGATAGCAAGCAACAGTTTCTTTAAAAATGTATTTATTTTAATTCTATAAATCCAAAACAATCGGCAAATAGAGATTAGCAAAAGCTGCAGAGTGGCTATACTAGAAATAAGTCACAGGAAGCTTATTTGAAAGAAAATGGAAGACCGCAGCCAAAACATCTGAAGGAGTGGGAGGGGGAGAAGAGATAGGCAATTATAATTAGAATGCCCAAGACCTAGGTTATTATTAGAGCACTTGGGTCAATGGTTCTCCTTTTCTTCTCAGCACTGTGCCTTTCGGAGCTTATGCAGGGAGAATGCTGCAATGCTGCTTTTCAGCAGCACGCACGAAATAATTTTCTCCTTAAAATTCTTACCTCTGTGTTATTCAACAGCTACTCATTGGCAAGTATATTGAGACCCCGCCTGAAGCACCGGGCAGTGCTGCCCTGTGGGCTCTGCGCTGCCATCTTCCTGCATTTGGTGTCCCTTTTTTCTTCAGCTCTGAACTTCTAAGACCGTCCTTTTTCCTTCAATGCTTTTGTTGTGTTTCACAGAACAATCCACTACTGATGTCATTAGTAGTACTCTATAACATGGGGCTTAATACCAAATGCTTTAGGAATTTGTGCTGTAATCTGCCATTATGGTACTTGGACATTTACAATCAAAGTCATCCTGGTTTAAATATTGTAGTACAATTATCTGTCATGGCTGCCTGTGCTTTCCATCTTAAGTGAGCAGGAGCAGATACACCCAGCCCCACTGCCAAGCTCTGAGCATTCAGGTCTTGCAGCAGCTGATCCTGCACACCTGGAATCTACTGAAGAAGAGTGGGACCTATATAATATGCAATTTTCCCCCCCCAGGAGGCCAAACTGATAATGGTAGGCAGTGTTATACCTACTGAGAACAGGAACAGTTGTCTCTTATCTGTGTCACCTGTTAAGGTTTTAGTGCTGCTTGACAGAACAGCTTGTAACATCACAGCTTCCTTCCCAGTAGATAGGAACATGTCTATAGTAGGTATTTAATTTCCTTCATTAGCAGGAATGCCTAAGACAGAAAAGGAAGGAGTATAATCCCAGATGAGTTTCTCAGACTAGCTTGCTGAAATGAGCAGCACCAGGTTTCTCACTTGGGCTGTGTTACACAAAATTTGCTTTCTTGCCAGTTTTTAGCAAGCTTTCTCCAGAATCCTGCCAACCAGCTTGCTCTCAGTGTGTTGGTTTTTCTCTGGAATATGAATCTGACTGATTGACGCATGTCATAAATAATAGTCCAAGCCAGCTGTTTCTGTAATTTCCAGTGTTAGATTTTAATGTGTGATTTTAAATCAGTATATGGGAGGCAGAAGTAGTGCTCCTTTAAATAAGTATATCCTTTTTCTGAACTTAAAATGACCACAGAAAGCGCAGTTTAATCCCTAAAATACTCTGCATTTGCTTTCCACCTTCTAAGTTCAGACTCAAAAGTTTCCTTTCTGGGTCTTCTCCACAGCTTCCAGCTAATTTGCAACTAAAGGCTGGCCTGGACTCAAATGCAAGCAATCTTAAGCTATTATGATCTGGATCAAACGCCAGCAGTTCAGACAAATTTTTTCTTTAGATATCAGCTACCTCAATTTAGCAATCCCAGAGTTCGGCAATTTCTGCTATCTATGGATGTTTACTACTGCTGAGTGAGATGTAATCTACACTAAACCTAGTTTAAAAACAGGTGCACTTCAAGCTGATGAAGAAATCATCAGACAGGAGCACTCCTGTTCAAAAAAAAAAAAAAAAAAAAAAAAAAACCAACAAAAAAAGAAACAAAAACCAGTATGGCACAGCTCACTGAAACGGCAGAACACTGCGTACAGCAAAGGCTGTTCATGAAACAGTTGCTTTCTATTCCTCCCACTTGAGTGAGGATTCAATGACAGGGGATTTCACAGATGCTCCATCTCTATTTGCTACTTAGCAGTCGAATTGTAGCACAGTCAGACCCTTCGGAAAGTGCAGCTGCAGTATCCAACGAAACTATGCTTGAGAAAGGCTTTATTGCTTTAAAGCCTCAACCGCATTCTCTCCTAGTGTAACAAAATAGCTGAGCTAACAGCGGCTGGTTCTTGTGACTGAAGTAACTTTCTAAGTTTTGATTACACTGGCTCAGCGTGGAGATAAGGCCGGCTACTCCTGCTGCAAGCAGAGCAAGCAGGAATACACGCATCCGCAGAGCCCGGTGCCCTTCAGCTGATAAGCACTGCTACTTCTACCCACACAGATAACAAAGATAAAAGAAACACAGTAGGCAGCGAGGAAAAGGAACAAAATTTTAAATAAACAAAGAAACCTGAGTAGCTGAATTATACCTAAAGGAAATGAGATCACCATTTGCTTCCAACCACAAACAACTGACAAGTAATGAAGAGTCATTAAAGTACAAGAATTTTTATGAATCACATTCCACTTTAAAATCAGCTACTCTGGAAATTCCTGGGTCTCATACAAGCTCTAAATTAAGACAATAAGATTAAAGAAAGAACTCATTCTTGTTTTTTGTATTTCATCTTTTTTTTAAACTACTATTATTTCTTTACATTATACTGATAGTGTAACATCTGAAATCTATTGGCTTATTGAATCAAATCTATTATTATCTCAAGAGTTAGTAGTAAAATGGCTGTAAAAATGAACTTGGCCAATAAAATATTTTGTTGGAAAAGTGCCCAGTGTTTGGAAGCTGAAGCTAGAATATTGAAAACAACTTGATGTGAGAAAATATCCCTTAAAGCTCATAAAACATTTCACCACTGCTTTGCAATTCTTTCTGCCATAATCCAAACATTTACTGTAACCCAATACTGTTTAACTCTGAAGCACCATTCTAATACACAGAGCAGATGTCAAGATAGCTGTGTTCTTTATATCCCCATACACATAGCAGGAGGCAGGTGACCTACTTTCAAGAAACCCATGACCATTACAGACAAGACAAATCACGTCCAGAGGATTTAGGTGTTGTATTGGCTTATGTGTACTTAGACACGAATACTGAATGTGAAGTTTACCTCTGATCTTTTTTGTGAGGTGACAGAGGTTCAGGCTCGTGTGAAAATTTAGAAGCTGTGTTGTCAGGAGAGAAAATCACTAGACAAAGGACTAACAGTTACTTATATGTGATACAAACCAGGACGTACTCCTCACAAGTAACAGATTGAAGGTGACAGAAGGTCACAGAGTCCCGATTCTCAAAGCACCTTGAACGGGGGACCGCTTCCCCTGCACTGAGTCCCATTACCTTTAGCAGAAGCTCAGAGAATGTTCCTGCTCCCAGTGCCGAGTGTTTGGAATTAGGGCAGATGTCCAAGTATTGGCTCTAACTCTAAAACACATGAAAATTCCAATGAGGTCAAAGAGAGTTAATGTCTGAGAATATCAGCATGGAGCATCAGGGTACCACAATGAGTGGTAAGATTATTTCAACTCTGTGAATTCTGTCCTTGTGTAGTTTGCTGATGGACTACCAGAAAGTGCATGGTGGATGGTATTTTGCCCTAGTTTTAATATTTTATCACCAGCTATGAAAAAGAATACTGGAACTAATAACACCTCTAGCCCAGTGACAGCCACAAAGCAGCACAAACCTCGTAATCTCTTTCAGCTCACCACCATAAGATAAGAAAATCTGTATTTCATTAGAAGGGTCAGTGTCCTCATCTAGTTGGAATGAAATGTTATCTTTTCAATATTTGCTAGGTCAGGCTGGCAGACTAATCTGAAACATTCAAGTTATTTCAACTATAAATTAAAAGAATCAGCAAGATTTTTATCAGTAACTGGATTGCAGGAAAGCAAGAATTGTCTGACTGTGCTCCTAATCATACGAGCTCTTCAGGGTTGGATCCACTGCATTTGAACTCTATCTGAAAGAGGTATTATACGATCCCAATGGGTTTACACTTGATTCAAATGAGCAGCTACTAATCACCATTTATATATATTTTCTTTACTAAGTGCTATAATCCATGTACAGACAAAAGAAAAAAATATGTTATTAGCAGTTCTAAGCACGGAAATGAGAGAACAACTTCAAATTTTGTGAGCAGTATTTTTTTTTTTTTTTTTATCAGATGCTACATTCCTATGCAGGAGGGTAAATTGCCCTCTGCAAGATCAGTCCTGCCACACTTTGTAGCACCTTTGTTTTCTCTTGATTCCTTCCCCTACCGTCTTGCCCAAACCTCTCCTAAATTCGTATAATAGGCCGAAGTGTTGAAACCATAGACATGACAAAGGAGAAAGAATTTAATAGTAGAAGGTAGAAGTTGCTGGCAAAGTAAGTAAAAGACTTTCAACAAGGTTCTTCTAACCTCTTGAGAGGTGCAATAATGAAAAAATCCTGCCCCTGAAGCTATCAAAAAAATCTCTATGTAGCAGAACTAGTCCTTTTTCACCTGTCCTACTCATTGGGTAGGAGCATTTCATATCTGTACAGGCAGGTCTAGCTATAAGATCTTGACATGAGGTCTTGCCAGAACTGCCAAACTACAGCTTTTCCAAGGCCTCTGCCAGAAGGCAGGACATTTACAAGCCCAAGAGTTTATTTCAGTTGCAGCCTCACCTCAGATCTTATTGTAGCAGCCATCAACCAGTTAGCTCCGTGAAGTCAAGCACTGCAAATTATCTCAGCCATTTCTGCTTCCCAACAATCATTCAACTCTTATGGAGATCATGTGGTCTTATTTGCTCTGAGGTTGCCTCCACTACCAAAGCAAACTCACCTACAGCTTTCTTGGATCGCACTCTCCTGAACAGTATTTTTACTTCACAATGGCTTAGTTATCATTTATTCACCTCCCTAGGTGCAAATATTCAAGGCAAAGGAATCAACACCAAAGAGGTAATATAAACCTGGCAGACCATTTGTGATCAGTATCTTATCCATGTGATTGAAACAAAGTGACACCACAGACCAGGCCACTTGTCATTAAGGATAAAGTAACACAGAATTTCAGTGAAACCTAGGTGCCAAACAGTAGAAAAAGGGAATTCTGGCTTTTGTCAAACCTTGTGCCAGAGTGAAAACACAAACTATTTTGGCTCGTCAGCCTCTGAAACAAGAATGAATGAAGAGGAACAGGTGACATGTACATTGCTTGGTCAGGAGCTCAGAGAGAGGGTCGTTACTCACTTCTGAAATACTCCTCAGGGAACAAGAGTGAAAGAGGAAATACTGATGCTCCAGCATTGACTCTTTTTCCAGAAGGTTTGAGGAAACTGCCAAGGCCTGGCACCTCTTCCCTGGAAGGGGTGGAGGAGGAAGGAGAGGAGCTGTCCAGACCCAGAGGAGCCCCTTCTCTTCCTGGAAGCTTCTTCCTTCCCCTCTCCCTCTGCTCAAACTATGATCCGTTCTTTACTTACTTTGTAAAAATAGCGTGTTAAAATTCGTTCAAAGAATAAAAGTTCCAGACTGCTTTTAAAATCTGGATTATTTTTCACTGAATTTAATCCCTAGAATAAGTTTACATCACAGATAGTCCTCTAGATTGAAGAAAGAGCAGTAGGGATCCTACCTTAATGTTATCTCCCCTATTTCTTACAGGATCCATTTGCTTTTAATATTCAGACGTCACAGAGAGATAGGAAAATTCAGTCTCCTGAAATTCAGGAAGATTTCTTCCTTACCTATGCCCATTTCTGGACTTCCACCTTGATCCATTTCTCTAGACTCAATTTCTGTTATCCAGTGAACATGAATTCAACACGCTTTCTGTGGAGAAGTCTGTTCCAACATAAGCCTGAGGAGCTGAAACACAACAAAAAGGAATAGAGCAGATAAA
This sequence comes from Lagopus leucura, assembly GCF_019238085.1. Lineage (NCBI taxonomy): Eukaryota > Metazoa > Chordata > Aves > Galliformes > Phasianidae > Lagopus > Lagopus leucura. The sequence goes on along the minus strand of NW_024962255.1, from coordinate 14,888,419 downwards.
CATACAATTCCTCAGTAAGGGTGGCTCTACAATAAAGACTCAACACAAAGAGAAGATGCAGAAGGAAGAAGAAAACTCAGCCATTTTCTTACCAATGAAGTTAGATGTCAAACACAGAAGGCTGGTCTCCTTAAGCTCCGGATAGCCCAATTATGAAAAGCATTCCTCCCAAAGGAAATTCATGTCATCCCCTGCTCTGAAGCAGCACCTGAAGAAACTGCCTTTCATCAGCTACCCGGCCGCAGGAGACCTGCCTCAGCTTAGTCACCCCAGTACCTGAGGCTGAACACTACCACTATGCCTGCAAACGCCACGCGTGGGTTTTGTTATTCACTGCACTGCTGCAGTGTCACAGCCCAGTGTGGGAAATCACACTTGACTGGGAGTAGAGGAGACTGTTTTCCAGGGCCTGAAGTACAAGACAGGATGTCGCCATCCCCATTTGTGACATGGCCGCATTTTAAATACCTCTTTGGAAAGCAGAAACTACACGGCAAAGGCACGGCACCTCTTGGGGAAGCGCAGGGCCTCAGGCTATTGGCGCTGCAGCTCGCCCCCACCGAGCAACGGAGATGGGCCGGAGGAGCCCCTCAGGCTTCCGCACAGGTGTGTTCTGCCCTCACCCACACCTGAGCGGAGTTAATCCTCGTAACCACAAAGGCATTTGGGCTTCATTCTTCCCGGACGGCGCCACAAATCTGAAATTTAAGTACGCTACGCTTGTTCGCGCCTCTAAGCACGCTTCAACACAAGCCGTTCTTTTCATGGCTGCCTCTCACGTTTCTCTTTTGTTTCACCACGCTTAATCGCGCATCGCCGGCCGCCCCACGGAGGCGAGGAAGAGCCCCGCGCCCCCTTCAGGCTGCTCGCGCTCCCCCGCCTCGAAACCAGCAGCGGCCCCCAATTCCCCGAGTCACACCGCCGGCCCCGCAGAGGCAACGGCGAGGCACCCGCAACCCCGGGGGGCGGCCCTGCCCGGGGGCGGCGCTGCGGAACGCCTCGGGGCGGGCGGGCGGCGGCTGAGGAACCGCCCCGGCCGGGCCTTTATAGCGCCCGTCCCGCACCACTGCTGCAGCTGCACCGTGCCTGGCTCAGCCGCTCCGGTCGGTAAGTGCTGCGTCCGCGGACAGCGTTGCGGCAGGCTTTAGCGATCGCTCTTGAAATCAGCGACGCCAAAGTACAGATTGCGTATCGCGTCGGTAACGGGAGAGCTCTGCTCTGCGCGCTGCCCTCTGGCAGCGGGATTGGAACAGAAATCGGCAGTGCTGCTGCTGGATGCTGGGGGGTGGGCCTGAGAATTTAATCACGGTAATGGATAGCAAATTAGTAGCGTACCTGCCAGAGGAGTTAAAAATTGCTGCTTTAATGTGAATAACACTCAAGAGAACGCACATCTGCTGCAGTCCCAGCTGCACCTGAGAAGCATGTCAGAGCACAGAGCACAGGCTGCTTCCCTGCATTATGAAGCCTGCCTCTGAGCAAGGGCTGCGCTGCAACATAGTTTGCTTTGGGCCATGTCTGCGTTTTCTTGAAATAAAAAGCCCCTGTTCCTCTCGTGTAGCTGGACCAGCACCACATTATGGACTTACAGTCTGGTCACCAAATCTCTTTGTTGTTAAACCTAGGAGATGCATTCCCACTGTCTGTGGGCATTCAGTTTGTAAGACCAATCTAAAATTGGTCTGATGTCAGAACCTCTGAAAGCACAGAGCAGCACTTCAGCACCTGCTCTACATTGCTCACTAGAGTCACACAAACCAAGGTCCTATGGCTTCTTTTAACTTTTCTCTTTTTTTATTTTAGAACTGAAGGTGCTTTTCTCTTTCAATAATAATAATAATCCGGTATTCATTCCCATGACTTGTACTGCAAATTTTATATTTGCTGGTTTTTCAAGCAATCCCCTATCCTTTTGCAGGCTGATTTGTAACACTCACTCTTGGGCTGATCCCTTTGTGTGCTTGGCTGCAGCAGGCAGCTGCACACACAAAATCAGGACAGAAGAGGTTTAAGCCTCTCTAATACCATACATGCAGCAACCGCAGGACCAGACTTTCAGGACTTTGCAGCGCTCCTGAGGTGCCTGGGCTTACACAAGCTCTCAGCAGCAGCAAGAGCCAGCCGGCAGCTTGGGAGGCACTGAAAGCTGAGTGTTCCTTCCCACGCTTCAGTGTGCATGTTCAGACTGTTTAGAAGTCTTGCTGCAAGGCAGTAATAATCAGTTAAATGAGCACAAAGAGCTGGACTGCAGCTAAATAGATGTGCCGCTTTCTGACTGCTAGTCCACATTGCAGAGTAGTCCACAACCCAGAGTCTGGATTTCTCCAGCTTCCCTATCTCTGCTTCACGTGAACCTTGCAAAAATCTGTGTTTTTAAACGCACAAAAATCTTCAAATGATAAAATCATAGCTAATCTAATCATAGCAAATCTAAGCTAATTTATGGAAATAATATGCAGACATTCCACAGTTAAGTCAGTTCTCAATTCTTCTGCCCACTGTATTGTTACTCAAACCAGGTAAGACAACAGCCACAAGAAAGCTGATGCTGCAAGATACAACATGTCACTGAATTCCTCTTTTATTTTCAGAATCGAAAGAAAACTAAGGTGAGGAACAAAGTGAGAACTTAACTATCAACATGAAGTTACTCATCCTCCTCACAATAACTCTCGGCACACTTGTCACAGGACTAGACTCTGTAAGTTTTGAAATAAGTGAGGGGGTTTTTACTTGGATCCACTTCCTTTTTTTTTTTTTTAATTATACTTCTGCTTTGGACACGGTGCTGGATTTCTGACTTGAACTGTTCTTTCTGCTGCCTTTGCATTTACATCTGCTGCACATATACCTCCAGAAAGTGCATATTTGAACACTTTGTTTTTTCCTCTGATTCTGTTCCACATTGAGATGTCTTCTAGAGTTAAAATAGTGAGGACATCATGCAGTTACCAAGAAATCCAGCATTTATCTTTTTATAAAACAGCTCTGACCTGGACACAAAGTACCAAGAAGTCAGTAGTGTTTTATGTAGGAGAAAATTGGGCCTTCAAATAAATTTGTCTTGACCTGCTTGAATACAAAGCTGAAAAAGGAGACACAGACCTGATTTTGAATATTTTGACTATCATGCACAAGTATGAAGCACCAAGGTCACCAGTGACAGGCAGCTGGAGCACATTCCACCTTTGCTGCACTGCTCAGTACCTGAGAGGTGTGGAGGGAGAATTTGTCTTTTCACCTCTGGGAACTGCCCAGATCCTCGCAGAAGAAATAACTGCAATGTTGACCAGATGCAGTGGGACCAGATTGGTAGAGTTCTTCAGAGGGTTTTCTGGTGTGATGTGTTCATCTGCTTTGTTCAGAGTTCCACTTCAATCATACGTAGATCATATATGATCATATGTAGACTCAGTAGAGCAAATTCAGCTAGAACTTTAAATTGTTAGAGAAGGCATGCAGTAGAAAACAGCACAGTCCTGTACTGCGTAATAGAAACATGTCAAAGGAACTGTGTCCTTCAATAATTTCTTTCCTTTTTGTCTGCTTAGGTTTACACGAGGCAGTACTACAAGTTATCACATAAACACAGATCCCAACATAGAGGTAAGTACCTCTGTTCTACTTCAACCTAAAAAGAGCTTGTTAGCCTGCAATTACATCTTTATCTAAGAGAGAAGGCTTTCAATTATATGCAGCTGAAACTTAGTTTGCAACTGCATTTCACTCAGCCACTCAAGTGTTTTGCCTCTTACTACTGGTATCTTTCATTTGCAGAATGCCACTGTCTGAATGGTGGAACTTGCATTACCTATCAGTTCTTCAGCCATATGAAGCGCTGCCTGTGCCCAGAAGGATACGGTGGACTTCACTGTGAAATAGGTAGGGTATCCACCTTCCTTAATACTAACTAAATGAATTGGAAAAGTAAGAAAATCATGAATAAGGATTCTCAAGTGAAAGTGCTACCTATAAACACAACTTAATATCCTCCAGCAATTTTTTTTTTTTTTAATAATAATTAAGGTGAGGAGAAACAGCCAAATATTGGAGCAAAATTGGGATCTCTAATTTTCTTGTCCCTCCCTCCTCGTAAGTGTTCTTTCATCCCTCAAGAATGTTGTAGCTTGTAAAATGAACTTGTTTAGGAGTATCCAGAAGCAGAATAAATTACATTGTGAAGTACATTGAAATTGCTAAAAAAAAAAAAAAAAAGCAACTTGGAATAAAGCATAAGTTATTTCATGCATAAAATTCAGAGAAGCAATTCAATAAGAATATATAATCAGTCCAGATTTTGTATCATCTTTTTTCTTGTGTAATGCATGCTTTATCACTAAAATGACTCATACAGATTACTTCTGTCTCAGAACAATTACAAACAGAACATGCTGCTTACAAATGTTTGTTTTCTCAGACACTGACAGCATATGCTACAGTGGGAATGGGGAGAGCTACAGAGGAATGGCAGCAGACCCAGGTTGTCTGTATTGGGACCTTCCTTCAGTCATCAGGAGGGGTGATTACCATGTTGATTTGAAGAACGCTCTGCAGCTTGGACTGGGCAAGCATAACTACTGCAGGTAAGATGATGCATTATTCTTCCCATGATGACATTACCAGAAGAGCTTTGAGGGATGATATATGTTTAAAGGAATAACAGAGTATTTCAGGGATCAGTTTGAATTTAAAATATTTGGAATGAGACTCTCTGAAGTGCTTAGACTTCTTACTGCTTACTAAAGCTGCTGAGAACTTTGCAGAGCCACCATATCACATCAGTAACCCTAAAGGGAAGTTTCAGCTATGAAAAAACAAGCTGCCACTCCTGTGTTCAAACAATTAATTGCTTTCTCCAACGTTTCTTACAAGAAAACACTTTTGGCTTTTCCAGGACAGTTAGAATTCTAACATATTATCATTTTATTTTTATTATTTTTTTAAGAACTGGGTTTATAAAAAGAACACTTCCTTTATCTTCCAGAAACCCAAATGGAAGGAGCAGGCCTTGGTGCTACACCAGGAAAGGATACTTCATTCAAGAAACACCCTGCAGCACCGTGGAGAAGTGTGGTAAGTAACACTGGTTTCAAAACAGTGGATTTCTAGCACAAAGTTGATGCTTGCCAATCACGTGAACATCTGAACAAAACTTTCTTTCATAGGGCATACATGTGGCCAAAGAAGCTTCAGCAAGTACTTCAAGATTGTTGGTGGAAGCCAGGCTGAGGTTGAGACTCAACCTTGGATAGCTGGCATCTTCCAAACCATAAAGGGCACTGACCGCTTTCAGTGCGGTGGCAGCCTCATCAACCCTTGCTGGGTGCTTACAGCAGCACACTGTTTCTATGATCCGTAAGTGTGAAGTTCTGAATTTCTGCATCCTTCCTACCTGCAACTTCTTTCAACAGATTTCCTTATTTTCCCCTCATTGCTGAATGAGCAAACCTTCAAATCTACCATAGTTATGACAGTCTCTCTTAAGCAGAAGAAGAGGAGCAGCCATGAACCTTAGGCCTTTGGAAGTCCATGCCTAGCAAAATACAAACAGCTGGATGGATTATGCAGCTGAAACAACTTTAGCCAGGATTTCACTTCAACTTATCTGTTTCTAAAACCTAAAAATAGTCTTGATGTACATTCAGTACATTTTTTTTCCTATAGATAGCTGATCCACCTTGCATTCTGCCAGGGAGTCTTATTGCTGATGACAGACATGAGTAGCAGTAGCTAGGTGTGCCTCTCACAGTGCCCCAACATCTAGCTTGTTCACTACAAGTGATGAATCAGCAAACCTTCCTGTAGCATAGTCTATCAACATTCTTGTTGCTTTTTCTTGTCTGCATTTAAGTGAACAAGAAACCAAACAGGGAATTCGATTTTAAGTTGGTAACCTCACTCTCAAAAATAGTAGCCTTCATGAATCTTTGTACTTCAACAGGACAAAAAAGCAACCAAACAAGTCAGACTACACAGTCGTCCTTGGAAAGTCCATACTGAATGCTACCGATGAACATGAACAGATATTCATGGTGGATGAAATAATCTCTCATCCTGACTTTACAGACTACACGGGAGGCAACGATAATGATATTGGTAAGCATCATCTTAATATGAACCTTTAAAACACCGAGGATAGCTGAAAACTGTGTAGTTATGGGGTACGTCAAGTAAAAGAAGTAGAACTAGAGCAAAGATAAAAGGAACAGAAGACAGGTAGTTCTGAGAACTAGATCTGTGGTGAGTGAGATCATTCCATGTTTGGCTAGCTTGTGGCACATCACAGATGCAAAACACCATAGGCTGAGACAGTGCATGCACAGTAGGTTACATTATGTAGAAAGGGAATGCCGTATTAGCTAGCACATGAGCTAAAGGTTTTCCTGAAATAAATCATACTTCTCAAAGTCTCTCCCCCTTTTACAAACCTTTCCCTAAACTAATGAATTCAGTTAGATTTCTGTAACTTACACAGAACAGACTTGCTACCCTTGCTCTTGACACTGAACTTTTGCCTATGACCTCAATTCTGTCACTCAATGCTGCAAAATTAATTGTCACCAAATAATGATTCTCATAATTCCAAAAGCAATGAGAAAAACTAAATATTATGAGAACAAAATGTAAATATTCCCATTAACTGCACTGGATACTCCAATTATCAGAGAACTTGAAGGGAACTTGCTTCACAAATTTAAGTAATCTGGTTTTTTTTGTTGTTGTTGTTAGCTTTGATAAGAATAAGAACAGCTTCTGGACAGTGTGCAGTAGAATCCAACTACGTCAGAACAGTCTGCTTGCCAGAGAAGAACCTTAAGCTGTATGACAATACCCGGTGTGAAATAGCTGGCTATGGAAAACAGAATTCTTGTAAGTGAATGACTTCTTTCCAAACTGTTACTTGAACTCTGTGGAAACTTGGCTTTTTTCATACCATGATCTTCAAAAGACCCACAGACTACTACTCTATGTGCCTCATATTCAACTCCCCAAAATGACATTTTTCCTTTTTTTTTTTCCTAGATGATATTTACTATGCTCAAAGACTAATGTCAGCCACTGTAAACTTAATATCACAGGACACTTGCAAAAATAAATACTATGACAGCATCAGAGTTACTGACAACATGGTCTGCGCTGGAGACCCAACATGGGAAACAGATGCATGCAAGGTAAAACTTTTTTTTTTTTAAATGTTGTTCCTCTAAATGATTTTAACAGGTATATTGAATGAATCAACTGTAGCATAGCAGCATCTTGTGATTCTGCTACTCAAGAGAGTTTTTGAGTAAAGGGAATTTGCTGTAGCTACTAGAGTTGACTCTTAGAGTGGCTGAAGATAGGGAAGGATGAAGAGTTTGGTGTTAACCTCTCCAGGTCTGCTTTTCAAGGATCAGCAATCACTGCAATCCTGCTGCTCCTGGAGATGTTACAATTTGTTCTGGCAGCAGCTGGGAGGTAAACACATTAGAGGATTACAGTAGCTATGCCAGCCTCAGCTACACTTGCTTAATCTTAACTGCATCTCAGCAGAGGGTTAAGGGATGGATAACAGGAAGTCACTGAGACCTCATGCAAATTCCTCAAAAATGGATTTGCTTCCCTGCACCCTCACTGGGCAGTCTGGCCAATATGCCACTGAAAAAAACAACAACCAGTAGTTACCCTTAAGCATACAAGTATCTTGTGGGTAGGGAAACAATTAATTATATGATGCAGAATAGGGCATATTTGCTTTGACCTCATACAACTAGCCTAACGGCTGTGATTTTGAGCATTGGGTGTTGTCTCCAAAGTAACTGTCCAACCTGGGCAAGCTAGGGGGGATAGAGAACTCTTGACCTTATGGACTGTGCTGTAGTTGCAACAGATGCACAGCTACATTCTCACGCTTTTGTTTATGCAGTATTCTCAAAGATCATAGCTTTAGCTTGTATGTATCTACCGTTTGCTTCAATTCAGAAAAACAGTAATCACAGGCTCCCTGTTATCAAAGTTGCATCTACAGAAAACATCCTAATGTGTTCTTTTTCCATTGTCAGGGAGATTCTGGCGGCCCCATGGTCTGTGAGCACAATGGCAGGATGACACTTTATGGGATTGTCAGCTGGGGAGATGGCTGTGCAAAGAAAAACAAGCCCGGTGTTTACACCAGAGTTACTCGCTACCTTAACTGGATTGACTCTAATATGAATGCAGTGGTTACCAAAAGTCACTCTTACCCTGAACCAAAGTGACCATTTGTGTACTTCTGGACTTGAATAACAATGAGACCGTGGCGATGCCAGGACACCAAAGCCCTGAATATCAGAGTTCTTGCTTTTAACTGATCATGTAGTTTGCCACTACAGTGTTTCTGATGCAGAAGTTGATACTATCTCACTACTCTTAGTTACTGAAAACCACTCAATGGGAATCTAAAATATTTAACATTTAAATGAGTATTCCCATGCACAATACTGTAGATATCAAGTTAACTGTCCACTTAATTTACAAACTGGCATTTGTTCTGAAAGTATTGGTGAAGCTCAAAGTTATTTAACTGGTGCATTTTGCATACAGCATCTCTCTAACATCTTTCCCCATCACTCCAAACAATGTGGAATGATAGAAACCTAGCCTATGAAGGCCAGTACTGGGAATGTGAACAGACTTTGCCTCAGAATGTGCAAGAAACGGCATCAGCATTGATTATCATCAATGTGTGAAGAACGACTGAAGTCCACTCTGACTGAAGCAACGCTTGGTATACAGGACTCATGCCTGTAGATCCAAAAAATACTGAAATCTTAGCAATGGCAACTGTAGCTGTGTTAGCATTAAAAGCTTTTGAGGTATTCCACCAAAGAACTATGCTAAAGAGGGAAAACTATTAATGTGACTGCACTTCCAGGTCCCATCCAAAGGAGCCTGGGTTCCCTTAGAAGTCTGATGGTACCAATTTTCTCCATTACCTATGCAACCCAGAGAAGAGCTACGGATTCAAATTGATTCAAATGGATTCAAACATGCACTGAGTGCTACAGATGTTGAAAGTCAGAACAAAAGTCAGAACTTCATTTCCATTCATCTAACTGATATGATATGGAAATGACTTTTTTCCCTCACGACTTTTGATTTTATTTTTAAACTTTTTTTTTTTTTTTTTTTTTTTTATAGATGGAATTATTTGTATGAGGGCTGGAACCTCATTTTATTTAATTTTTACTATGTTTAACTTATTATCTGTATTATATATGTAAGACTATCAATAAAACTATTATTCTTATATAGCTGTTCCTCTTTCATAAAGGGAAGACAATGCTTTGAAGTTCTAATGTCAATCACTGTACACAGATCTGTACAATATATGCTGCAGGGTTGTGCATAGACTAGATGCTCCCAAGTAACTGCAGCACATCTGGTTTGAATTCCTAAAGCAAACTATGCTGTTTTGGTTTCACCTTAAAGAAATACAGTTAGCATGCTCAGTGATTGAGTTCCCAGCCACTTGCTGGAGGGCAGTGGGCAATCAGAAACCTGGTTTCAAAAGTGCATTCCCTATCTTTAACAAGGTGTGAGTACAGGTGTAAGAGCATCATACGCTCCCTTCACCAACCCACTGCAACAATATCATAGGTGATAGAAGGAAAGTGATAGTTTTGCTTTCCTCAGTAACAGGATTTTTAGAAAAGAAATACATTTAGTGTTGATATTAAGCACTTCTAAGTAACATTTTCATGAATATAAACGGTGTATCAAGCAAAAGCTTCACTTACACTTCACTATTTCCTCCCCCCCTCAAGAAAGAAGTTCAGCCAGAAAAGAATTCATAACAAAGTACTGAGAACAACCCAATACTTAAAGCCAACTGCATTGCCAGTTCTGGACAAAATACCACAATTATTAACACAAAGTAAATCCCTGTTGAAGACATGTTCTGTTGTTTGGGCAAACATCAAAGGCTGAAAAATATGTACAAGGGCTTCCCTTTTGAGGGGAACCTAGTTCAATTCTAGCACCACTTCAACATCTGAAGGAGAATACTTTGCTGTGGTTTTGCTTCTTTGAAAGTAGTTAAGAGAAACGGATACATTGGGGGCACTGCTACAAGCAGCATTTACAACAAACTCACGGGTGTAACACTACAATGGGATGGAAAGCATAGCAGTGATTGCAGGGTAGCAAAGTCCTAGGCTACAGTGAGGATATGCCCAAATGCAGCAGCTGTAGACACAGAACCAAAGGAGAAAGATCTGCTTACCCTTGGAAGGCAGGGATCTCCAGCAAGATTCCCTTGCCTCCACTACCAAAACATGAGGTCTGTAAGGCATGTGTCCTGGCTCCACACCTTCCAGTCACTCAAGCACACTGCATGCACCTGAGCTCCCCTGGGCTGGCCCTGCCTTCCACCAGGTGCTCAATCACTGCTTCAAGACCTCAATTAGTATTTCCATTACAACAGGTAAGAGTCTGTATCCCAGCATCATATATACATGTGACACTTGTGATGTTTTTAAATGTTAAAGCAAAAGGCTTGCATGTAGCAACATAATATCCTGCCAAGCATTTAAGAATGTGAGAAATGATATCCCATGTTGAAATGGCCATCACAGAACAAATTAGCAGGCTCATCAGCAAGCTAATTTCTTAAATTACTAATCTTATCCATCCTAAAAAATGACACAGCAGACCAGCAAGACTCCAGTAGTTATTGGTGAAAAGATCAGAGCCAGCAACTTTGCCATTTTTAGCCTATTTTCAAGAAAAGTTCCTACCCAAATGCTTTGTTGGGGGTACTAACTACTTTTTTGTCTCCTCTCATAAATGCAAAATTTGTGTTATAAGGAGGTCAAAACAGAGGATCATTAGCAACATTCACTGATTTTTATATATCAGTTGATAACATTTACTTGCTTGCTACAGTTAAGAAAAATATCTCAGTGCTTGTGTGCAATCATTCCTCGTGGGATTCTCACACACACATTTGATCTCTATCACTGCTTAACAATGAATGACTCCAGATTTCAAAAACATTTTGGAAAAATATTAATCAAGCAATTCATTGTGACCCAAAAGCAGCGCTTTGACTAGAGGTGAGCAGTACCTGAGAATGAATGGACTCTTTCTAAAAAGCACTCAAGACACTACTTTGGTCAAGTTCTTTTTTGTCATGTTATAGACATCAAAGATACTTTAAAAAAAGACAAATACTATTTTATTTTGATCAAATAGAGATGAGGTAGATAAACTCAACTCATTATTAAATTAATCAGTATCTTCATTTCATAGCAAGGAAAATGAATTACTGAGGTACAAACTCAACTACAGCAGTCTTTAAAAAAAAATATATCAACAGAGAAAGCATCAGCTGTACTTCCTCCATCCAATAAGCACACTTTTATTTCTGAGATATGTACTACATCTTGTTGCTTATTTTAGTTTGGGTACATGAAGCTTGCATATTTCTGATGGAATACGGGAATAGGAATCTTAATGAAATCTTGTCCTTTAGAGTCAAGCCTGAAGCATGTGACAACTGGACTACTGCCAGTTTGCTACTGTTAGGTCACAACATCTTTATACTTCAGTTTCCCATCTATAAAATATGTGGGCCAGTATTTCCTTTCTCCCACAGATCTGACCTGGTATGATTTCTCTGGTGGAGAGAGAGAGAGAAGCTTGCAAGTAATTTGCCAGCACCATAGCAAAGACAGCAATCACCACTTAAAACACAAAATGGTAAGCAACAGTACTGGGCTGTGAATACTTCAGTAATACAATCTATGGTTGGGACCTGCAAACAGAATTTTCTTAGTAGAAGTCACCAGTGTTCGTGGTAGAGTTGTTTGGTGAACGCACACTTTGTGGACTGCCAGTTAAAGTTTGTGCAGGGAGTTAAAACTGCATTTGTTGGACAATTAGTTGGAGATCTCCTCTACAACAGAGTTTAGAGACTGTCCACGAAGAGGAGGAAAGTGCTCATAGCTACTGTCTAGAAAATCACGTAACAGAGCAGTTAATCAAGTAACATGAACAGCTTTACACAAAAATCTACATTTTAGTCATATCCTTTGGGATGGTAACGATTTCTCACTTCAGCACTTCATTTAAGCATTTAAAGCACTGTCATAAGACTTGCAACAGAGATGCTGTACATTATCATCATCATAACAAAGTGTGCATTTCTCACTGACGTCTGTGAGATTTTGTATGAATAAAGCCAGGTCAGTAAAATACAAATTTTGAATTGTTCCCATAACTATGAATAAGAATGAAGGTGCAAACAAAAACTGCATTAAAGTCTTTCATTCTGAAATTTAGCAAACTCTGAGGAAAGCATGAATACAGGGAGAACCTTAAGAGCAGAGGAAACGTAGATGATTTTTTTCTGGGTAGTACACTCCCAGATACAAGTATCAGGTTTTAAGGCTCTGACTGATGGCTGCTTGTGTGCAATCATATTTGTTCTTTAGTGTATGTTAAACTGCCCCAGGAAAAATGGAAGACTTAAATATACAAACATACATACTTCTCTGCTTTGGCTTCTACCATACTTCACATACCCTCTGCAGTGGAAATGCTAAGTCATAGGTTGAACCTGTGATTGAGCACCTGGAAGGAAGGCAGGGCCAACCCAGGGGAGCTCAGGTGCATGCAATGCACATGAGCCAATGGAAGGGGTGAATCCTGGCTCTACCTCTTCCCAGACTTCATTTAAGAGTTAGTAGTGGAGGTGAGGTGATATCATCTAGAGACCCCTGCCTACCTGAGGACCTTACAGGCTTTCTGAATGTAAGCAGCTTCTTTCTTTTATTTCTGCACCTACTGCTGTCACACCTGAGTGGATCCTCACTCACTGCGACCTGCAGTCTTGCTGCTCTATGTCTTGTTGCACTTTCCCTTGTGTTCTGTACTTTCAATATCATCTGTGTGACTTGGGCCCCACAACTGCAATATCATTTGGCTGTCTAGTTATCAGAGCCTGGGAAAAAGAAGGGCAGAAGATGACAGCAAAATTGTGCAAAAGCTTCTCTTCCTGCAACAGAGGCCCCTGGCAACACTTTCTTTCCCTGTTATAGAGAGTGAACAGATGATCCAACTTATGGCACTGGGAGGAGCAATAGAAATAGACTTGAGAGCTGTGCCTGGAGAGAGCACCAGTGTAGAATGGCAACAGAAATACCAGAGAGAACCTTGATGGAAGATACTGGATATCTTCTGTGTACAAACATATATATAGAACAAAACCTGATACCATAAATCTGCTTTTACTTAAGAAGAGAGATTCTTTGACTTTAGTTATGTGGCAGACAGTGGAAAGAATAGGAGATAAGCATTCAGAAACTGCTCAGGGATGAGCACTAGCCAGAGAAGAGATCTAACTCAGAAACCTTTCAATCATGAATAGTAAGATCTCAGATCTTTGTTTATCTTCAAAACTTTCACAAAATAAATGTGGTAAGATATAAAGTCATAGCTAATGTGTCCAGGAGATGGGAAGATGGTTAAACACGTCATCTCTTAAAAGGAAGTGATGCATCCTGAATGGACAGACCACTTTGCCTTATATAGCTGAAGCTTTCTTAATGGAAGTAGGAACTAAAACGTGACTCAAACCACTTAAAAATAAAATGTGTTCTAAATAAACTAAGTTTTAATGAAACATGATACAAAGTCACCTATTTGTTGCATATGAAATTGTATGCAGGGGAGGATTTTGGCTATACTGAACCCTGCACTAATGCAGCGCAGCAGGACTATTTTGTCACCAAGTTTTGGTCACGTATCTGACACTAAACCACACTGCTTGCTTTGGAGCAAAAAGAGCTTTCCACAGAAAAGAGGATCAAACATCTCTGCATTTGTTGGACTTGTAGTGTGTAGGTTTAAGTGCCTTCACTTGTAAGGCAAAAAAATGTGATGTACTTGAAAGCATGCATATTCATTAATGAGCAAAAATGGGTTCAGACTTGACGTACCCCCCTTCCAAACTCAGTGCATCACATGCCATATTCAAATGGACAATCTGAACAGAACTTCAACGTTTAACTTTACGGCCAGTGGAACTTAAAGAAGTGAAAATATAAGCAACTTATGGAGCAAGTATAACGTACCTCTTGAACAGTAAAATGAAATGTACATCCACAAGCAAGTGTGAATGTACAGGCTGAGTCATACAAGCAGCATGACCAACTCCTGTGCCAGCTGACACATGGATTCAGTCAGACTGCGGCTGCCTCTCTCTGGCCTCGCTGATGTTTGAAGCTTGGAAGGACACAAGTATGCCACTGTCTAAACAGAATTCAGTGTGAGCTTAGCAAACCAGATTCACTGGAAGCAACCAAGATGAAAGTTGGTGAAGACAGCGGTGAATAATCAAACAGATGCAGGTGAGAGATGACTGATATTAAAGCAGATCCAGAAGGCACAGCAAACCATGGGGAGGGCTTAAACTGGCAACACTGAGTTAAAAAACCATAAACGTACTGACACATTCACCTGCACACAGTCTGTAAGTCCTGTAAGGGCCTCTGATGACACTCAGCTGTGTCCTGCTACACACATCACTCTCCCTGATGACAACACAGCAAATAAGATCTGTGGTCTAGAATGTGATAAGGGGAAAAGGTTGAAAATAATTTGTTTTGTTTAAAGAAGCAACACTTGAAAGGAAGATTTTCTTCAAGGGGGAAAAGCTGTTGCTCTGTATCTGTGAGAGTCAGGCTAAGAAACAGTAAGCCTGACTGCAGGAAGGGAAACTAAACTGCAATATTATGAGAACTTTTCTAATGGTAAGAGTAGTGAAGCACTAAAATGAACAGCACTGAGTGGTGCTGAACCTCTTCCACTTGAGTTTTTCAGAACTTCGATACAAAAAAGAGATAAGTCTGATACTGGTTTGGGATACTGCCATGAATTTGGAAGAGATTATGGAAATAATCTCATCTCAGATTCCATGCTCTATTATGGAACGAACAGTGCTTGGTGACTGAGATGACTCCATGAAAACGCAGAGTTTAGTAATAGCATTACACAGCAGTGTAATTGAAACGCCTTGTTAAAAAGTGGCTGTAAGATGCAGCTCCTGTGATGTACAGTGGTGCGGATCTCTGAATGAACCTTTGAAGGGAAGTCTCCAAATGTCAGACTAGTAACAAAACAAAAGATATTGAGCAAATGTTTCTGTGACGCTTAAGATAATATTCCAGACTTAAGATAATAGATAAAATAGATTAAGATAAAACTAGAATCAAATTAATTGCTTCCATCTCATATTTGCAATGTGTTTTCAATGAATTACATGTGCAAATGGCAAGAGAGTAAAAAGAATATCCCCCATTGGATAGTGGAAATGTCATTTCTCTACTGAATATCTGAAAATTGTCTTGTATGTAATGTTATGATGTGGTATCATAAGCATGAATTACCTCAGCAAGTTCCAAGCCAAAAGCCTCCGTGTGTGATGAAAACCTCACAAAGCAGAGTATTATCATAAGGAGGCAATCAAAACAACTCAAAAATCACAAGCAGCCACCAGAAACTGCCAGTCACAGGCAGGCAGATTTTAAGATCAGACACCTGTTTGGTGACGCAGTGTAATTCCAGAAAAACAGACAGACATTTACAAATACTGCAGCCAAAGCATCAAAGCTGGTCCCAGCACTGATTTTCTACATGCAGTATATTAATACCTTCAGCAACAGTAATTAAGAAACACCACTTTCTAATTCTTCCTTAAATTTTCTTGTGCTGTGGCACAAAATGTTAGCCAAAGTTAAAGCAGAGCTTCCCCAAATGACATAAATCTGAACATTCCTGCAGATGTTGAGAATCACTATAGCCATTGGGAATGCAGCTGTTCCACAAAGATTGCAGCACACACTTGGAATCACTACAGCACATCAGGACAAACAGCTGTCAGACTTAAATCAGCAAAATAGTTCAAGCTCCAACATTCAAGCATCAAGATGACCTTTTCAGCTCCTAAGCTATGTAATGGCTTCTCTCTGATTTCTGGAGAGCCTCAGCTGTCCTCTTACAACTGTGCTTCCTGAAACAGTAATTTCAGTAATTTTTTTGGTGTTGGATTTGGCTATGAAAGTCTTCATGTTGAGACAACTTGGATCGATGTGTGAATGGATAAAGACATTTTGTAAACGTGGAAGTATATGCAATCATAGATTATATAGAATAGCATAAGTCATTGTGGTCATATGAGAGGGTAGGGATGGACAACTTGCTTTACAGTAACAGCTGCCATGATCAAAGATGAAACAAATGTAGCCAGGTTATTTCTGCAGGTATTTTTGTATGTGACATCATTCAAGCATCCAATTTGTTGCAGAAGATTCCATTAAAAGTCCGGGCTGGAAATTCCTATTCAGTCTATCATCAGACTTGAAGGTGGTAGAAATATTTTAAGTTCCCAGCTTTAAGGAAGACTAAGGAGGGACTAAATCTAGGCTGGGGTGTTCTGCTTCACTGGGTATCACAGATATTGCACATCATCTGTAAGAATAAATGATTGCTAATTTCATGACAAACTGGGTGTAAACGTACAGATTTTAAAATGTTTTTCCAGAACAACTCAAGTTCATCTAAAATAACAGCAGTTGGGCATTTTACACTTAAATCTTTTGGCATCTAAAGACACTTCTGTCTTACATAGACTGCAGCCGTTATTTGCTTGTTCTCGCTTCGACCCAGCGGAGCCCAGCCCCGCTACCTCCGTACCAGAGGCGAGGCGGGCAGAGCAGACGGGCGGCACGGCGGCAGCCAGGGGGCGCCGGCAGGGGAGCAACGCTGAGCGCGGCGCCCGCAGCGCCCGCCAGGTGGCGCCCGCGCCCCGCCGAGGCCCTCGCAGCCGGTGCCTGAGCCGCCCCAGCGGTCACGGAGGCGGCGAACCCGCTGCAGGGAACCGCTATCATTCCGTGCGTGGGAATTAAGAAGCTGTTAAAATGCTAATGACTGGAAAGAGTCAGTGGGAAGGTCAAGAGTCTTTTTTTTTTTTTTTTTTTTCAGGCTCTAATTAATCTAAGTTTTCTGTATTTTCCTGAATATATTTGTATAAGAAAAATGTGAAATACGTGGCAAAGATAAACAACCCTCGTTTGTGATTGCACTAAGAAGCACCCTACAGATTTTCTCCCTGACCTACAGACAGAACACAGCACTGCTTAAAGAGGCAAACACTCCTCCGGATCAGAGCCAAACGCCCTCTCACCCAGCAGGTATCAAACACATCAGTCAGTGCCTGAGACCTCCTTCATCCCTCCCGCATTAAAAACTGGCCTTGTGAATTGTGAGAGTTATGCTCCATTACCCTCACGCAATTCCAGAGCACAGCACATAAAAGTTACCTCTACTTTCTGTTGCTGCTGAACTTCATGACAGATCAGCCCCAGTCTGAAATGAGACCAAAACACTGATCCCTTCATAGGCAGAAGTGTACCTCTGCCACAGGTACTCAACACACTATGTTGTGAAAACAGTGGTGCTTGGCTGTGGAAATGGGCACTGAGCCAGAAGTTATAGGGGAGATACAGAATTGTCGCAATTTTCAACCTGGAATGCTGTAACATAATGAAAAGTACAGCAATATTAGCAGATGGGCAAAATCCCAGGCTGCAGCAAATGAGAACAAGCCCAAATGCAGCAGTCATGGACACAGAAACAAAGGAAAAAAACTGCTTACCAACCTGGAAGGCCTCCAGTAGGCTGAGATCTCCAGAGGGATCCCTTTGCCTCCACTGCCAACCCTTACGTGAGGTCCATAAGGGGTCAATCCTGGCCTCACCCCTTCCAGTCACTCAGGAACATTGCATGCACCTGAGCTCCCCTGGGTTGGCCCTGCCTTCCACCAGGTGCACAATCACTGCTTCAGGCCATGACTCAGCATTTCCATTACACAACCGTTCTCAAAAATGATTCCTAGTATTGATATCATTTGCGAAAATTGGTGGTTCACATGCCAAGGGTAAAAATAGATATATTTTTTCCCCCCGAAAGGGTAAATCTGACTGATAACATCAGGACAATTCAATACAGAAGAATTTTTCTAAAGCATTGATTTGCAAATGAAATGAAAGGCAGCAGCAAGTAATTACCTACAAATTTTACAACAAGTTGCATCTGACTTATTAGTGCATGCCACATAAACCCAAGATGTTATTGCACAAAGAAAATATCTCCCACTAAGCAGCCAGGGATGGAAGAGCAACTGGCCCAGGGTGCTGCCAGAGGGGGCCCTGCCCTGGGTCTCCCTACAGAACCCACGCGATGGCTGCTGAGAAGACAGAGCTCAGCTACTGGCAGCAGAGCAATAGGTGGCAGCAAGACAGGACAAGGATCAGGGCTAGGGAGGAGCACCTTTTTCCCCATGAGCAGTTGAGAAGAGCCCAAGCTGTAGCTTGGATACAGTTGATGTGGCCTCAACTCACTCTGCTCTGACAGCAGCTCAGACCTGGCTCCTGCTGGGTTCACTTCCAACCCCAGTCATCCTCAGACTCCACATGACAGTTACCACAGTGCTTTACCTTACTGATAGAGCCACCAAACACTTCCGAAAGGGAAACTGTGATAAAAACCATACAGTATATTGCTCAATATTTGAGCTTTTAAATATACCTTTTCTTCAAAAGGACCACAAGCCTTGAATTTCTTTATTTTTCAAATCCACTGAATATCAGAAAGGACAATTTTAGAATCCATTTCTGACATAAATGACTGCCTGTCAAAGCAAAAAATGTTTTAACAGTTGCTTGCAATATTTGAATCATGTCAGAAAATCTCATTATAGAGATTTTAAGGGCCAGGGATACATTTCCTGTGCTCTGGATGTATTTTAGCCTCTTCTGCAAAGAATCTACACTGAGCTGTGGGTCTGTTCCCTCCTTCTGTGTTTGTTCAGCTCTAAAAATAGATTTAACAGTTGCACCATTTCACTATTCACTAGATAAGGATTCTGCCCTTACACACAAAATGTACATCATGCAAATACAGAATAGATTTCCTTATTCTAAAAGCCATTAGAACAAGGGGTGCTGCAGTGTCATGAAGTTCAGCCGTGTCACAGCCCTATTTTAGCTCTTGTAGAAGGGGTTAAACTTCACTGAAGAGGAGAGCAGTGCTTCAGTAAATGAAGCTGATTTTCTTTCCTAACTATGCAAACTGTTGCATATATTTTCCCCTCTAGCAATCTCTTTTTCATTGTTTCACAGTACCACTCTGAATAGTAATTTGGCTTTGAATAATTGCCCTCATCATAATGCAAATGTCAACACACCAAACGATGCAGACACAGGCTACAGTGTGCAGCGGCTGCAGCTTAAAACGCAGCCTCTTGTACACAGAGCCAGTGAAGCATGTGGTTTTTATTTTTTTACTGTTTCCCCACAGATTGAAAATTCCACAGGCTACAGAGTTTTGAATAATCAAGAATGCTGCTTGGAATATTCCTTAGCTATTAAAAAAAAAAAAATATTACAAGGTTGAAAATGTACTTCACTTTGCTGGATAGATTTGATACCTCAATCACCAGAGTCTTCCTTAGAACATACAGGAGGTAAGAGACAAAATGTGTCAGTTCAGAACAACAGACTCATTCTTTTGAAGCTCCAGAGCAATTTCATCACTGAACAAGACTACAGCAGCAGGACTATTGGTCTGTCTTGGTGAAAGGAGATGGATCAAACTGAGCTGTAGGACCTGCTTGACTGCTCAGGACAGGCAGAACTCAGGTGAGTCTAATGCAGCACAGATTCACCTGCAATTGCTTTAAGGGCAGGGAACAAACTGTGACACCAGTTTCTCAGAAACAAGTGGCTAAATATATTTACTCAAACACACCGGTGATACCTGGGGTGGCTTAAGTTAATGTTTAAAAAAATGTATTTTACTTATGGGTCTCCCAAAGAGCATGCATCCAGCAAAGGAGTTAAGGTCAGCTTGCTCACCATGTGTTTTTTCCATCTCCTCTGCATATATCTGCCCTCAGCTGGAACCAAATCAAAAAGTGGTATTTATGTTGCACATTACATTGCACAAACATCTATTTTATTAAAATACATGGTACTGAGTCCACTAAAAATACCCTCTGTACATCTTGTCTAGATTATGTTCTCCTAACAAATAAAACATCAGAGCTGAAACTTTTACCCAGGATCAGTCTCAAATGTTCAGCCCTGTCCTCCTCAGTGCCAGCATCTCCCACTCAATCTGACACCACATGCACTTTCCAGAGGCAAAATCTGGCAGCTTTATTACCATAAAGTTCAGATTGTTGTAAAATAGAGGCATACTTCAATGAGGAGCAATGTCTGCAAAGGCATCTTTCATTTAAGACCATCAAGCCACTACAGAATGCATAAGCATGAGCTTCCTATGTCGGTTACTTTGTTCAAACATTTACAAGTCATAGTTTCAAGGCTGGGTTGCAGCTCTCATGGGAGGCTGAGGGTGAACTGAGCTGCTCTAGCAAAAGTGCTCTGTCTCTGAAGAGCCTCTGTGGGGCTTTCCTCACTTAGGCCTGTCAGGTCTCATTGCTCAGAGCATACAACTCACTCATATCTCAGCTCGTGCACTTTCCCACTTTTGCCACAGTTTTCCTCTGGCTCTTCTCATGAGGTTTCAGAAGCAGCAGGTGTGGCAGCAAGGTAGACTCTGGGCCACTGCCTGGCAGCTCAGCACTTTCCTGCAGACATGAATTCATAATGCATCCTTAACCACACCAGGTGCACAGCTTTGCCTCGTCAGCTGCAGTTCCATGAGTAAGCATTAATACCTGTTAAAAGATTTAAGCTCTGAGAACACACTGAGAGAGCAAATTCAACAGATGTCTTCACATCAAATTACTGCTTGCAGTCCAGTAAAACCTGCAAGAAGCGAACAGCCAATGCTCGCATATGGACTATCAACTAGTAACCAAAACAAGTGCAGCTTTCCCCTGCTACAGGTGGGCATTCCAGGGTGCACAGCTCTCAGCACCAACTGTGCTTCCAAAACACATGTGCTCAGACAGTGCAAGTCCTACAAATGCTGCTAAAGCCAAATTTGTTTTCTGCATTTCTTTCTTGCATAATGCTTAGCAGGAAGCAGTATTAGTGGCTCAGACCACTACTTTCTTTCTTTAGCACTTTTATCGATTAATTAAAATGACATGTGAAAAGCCACCAAAATACATATTCTATTAAATAGAAAACTTATTATCAGCAGCACAGCATAAAGCTGGTGCCTTATTTGAATCTGCTGTAAAAGCAGCACTGCCAAGCCAGGGGAACAACACTTATGTATTCTGCACCAAAATAGCTGCTTGTATGTCTCGAAGGATAATAAAGATAATAAGCAGCAAATGAAGACCAAGTCTTCAGACACTGAGGCTAATTAAAACAGGTAATGTCAGTGCAAAGGAAATGAGCATGCAGATGAGCCTCTGTTTGGCATCAGTTGAGGTAGCTAATAAAAAATGATATGCTGGTCATTAAAGACATATTCATATAAAGACACTGAGTTACTCACTAGCTTATTTAATTTTGAGAAATACTGGTAAAACTATATAAACTAAAAGGAATGAGGAATTAAATGTTGTGTTTGTTTCCATGCAGCTCTACAAGCGTTTAGTACACTGCTTGATGACTATTTGCAAATATCAAGAATCCAAAGAGTTCCCACTGTGAAAGCTACCTTCAGCTTTATTTCTTAAGTGATACTGTTATCAGTGGATTTAGAAAGAGAATAATGACAGCCTTGAGAAACAGCTATGATACAGGCCTGCATTCTTACAGAACAGGTAAGCACTGATATCAGAAAATGTGGCAGTACATTTTTTTTCTATAATCTACATATGAAGAGTCCATAACATTCTTCTTCTTTCTTTATTTTGACAAATAAAATCACAGAGGGCTTCATAAGAGAACTTTAGCTGTTTGGTGAAACTGGAATAAACATTTATTGTAGAACTAGGAAAGATCATGGCAAGGAAGTCAAATTAACTGCCATCTTGTTTTCTCAGCTGAGGCTGTTGTGTCAAGCATCGAAAATAACTTTGAATTTAGCATCCCATACTATTTGCTGAACGCAAAGATATGAGGCTTCAGCCTGTAACGTTCCTGTCTTCCCTCATCTCAGTATCTCTCACATTTGCAGGTAGTTTAAACCTAGCAGCCTAGTCAACAAGAATCACATAGTGCAAAAAAAGCTAAATAGCTTTCTTTGAGTTTCTAGCACCAACTACTAGTATTTAACAGCAGTTTTAGTTTAAAAAATATGACATTCATCTTAAAGTGAATTAAAGAAGCTACAGGAACTTAACTTTTGAGATAACTGGTGTTGTGCTTAGAAGCCGTGCTCCCAAAGTGAGCAAATTTAAGCTTTTATTCACAAGAAAAATAGTACCCCTCATGGTTGAGGAAAGTAAATAATGACTCAGATGTTATCTTACACAAAGAAAGAAATGAAAAAACCTCATTAATCCCAAGGAAAACTCCATGCTTTTACAGGAGGATGGGAGAAGAGAAAGAAGAGATGGGATAGAGAAGTTGACAAAATATTCATACGCTTGGACTTGTATAACCATATTTATGATATAAAGACAATCCACAGGGAAGCCTAAGCAAACAGAAGACAAATCTGAGTGGTTACAGTACTGCAGACATTTACATTTCACTCTCACATGCTGCACCACAATGACAAGAACAAAGAATTAGGATGGCATATCTCAGTTCAGCCCTGCCAATCGTTTCAAGCCCCTGAAATTTGTGGTATTTTTCCTTTCCAAGAAAAGCCTTTCAATACTTTTGTAACAACCGAAGGGTTCAGGTTGATCTGATACAAATCCTTGCCCTGATATGAGTTACAGATTTTCACTATGGATTTTCGTCCCACAAGCCTCTGAATCATGCAGAGCACGGTTACAGTTGCAATCCTATCACCAGAAATTAGACATCTCCAGAATAATTCATCAAAATACAAAAGTAATGTGCTCTTTCCTTTTATTGGCCAGGTACATTTTACTCTACTGACAATCCATTCAGCATGACCAGTAAGAAGCTGAGAACTTCAGCATTTGTGGAGCTACTGTGTACTGCCTACCCATGTGCCCATGCTAAATTGCTCAGACTCAGCAGGCTACATTCACACTGCATTGCTGTCTCTACCAGGGTAGAGGGGAGAAAGATCCTTAAACTATCATCTCAAAACAACTTCACTTGCTCAGAAGAAAGTGACTGAAATAGCCTTTGAAGTTAGATGTGGCAGGATGAATATCTTTGGTGGTTTCTGGCATGTATTTGAAGTGTTCTGAAAATGTAATAAACATGAAAGGTTACCTTGAAAACAAACAGAAGCTATCTACTACTAAGCCTCAAAAGCATAGTCATTAAGGTTCTTATAATGTCTTACAGGAAATCTGCTAAGTGCCAGATCAATGAAGAGATAATTTTGAATCACTGCTTTCTAAATAAGAACATAGCAAAAATATTCCCCTTGTGTTTTAAGAAACAAAATGACTCATGGAAGTAGAAAGCATGGACTGCTTGCTGTTATAGATCAAGATGCCACTTTACTTTAAAAGCGCAGCATCACAGCACAGAGGATTTAACAATTCCATAATGAAGATAGAAGAGAAGGTGAAAGCACAGAAAATGCATACAACTGTATGTCCCAGTATGGAAATAAAATTTATGGTCTCCTTCCTAACCTCGATGAAGAAAGCAAGAACACTAGATATCATCTGCATCCAAAAGCTTCCCCCAGATATGAGAACCCAAACGGATTTCACAGAATCATCATCAGCCTTTGCACTTCTCAAGTCAGAAGACAGTTTTCAGCCAAGGAGCAAACCAACCAGGTCCTCTGGTACAATTGGAACGGAGGGATAGATCTCTTGTTTTCCTGAGCTAAGTCCTGATTTTCCTATCATCAGATGGAATACATTTAGGGTTACTCTGGCATTATTTAAGCAAGTCCCATATGGTTTTCACAGCTTCCAGATAAGCTCTTTGCCTTATTCTGGCACAGCCATTGAGCCAGTGTCTGAGAAAGCTGTGATGCAGAGCTGACTGTTGTTTTTGCAGCAACATTTGCCAATATTTAGTCAAGGAAGAGGATTGGCAGATGGTTACAAATGAGTCATTGGTAAATAATGCAAGAGAATTCTTTAGCTAACCCTGATGCAGTCTCCTGGGGTTACTGATGATCCCCTGTAGACATGAAATCAACGCCCTGGACTTAACTTTGAGGAGAGTGCAGTTAGAAACTCAGAGGCAGAATGGTGTATCAAAGTATACCTTATAGCTCTCCTTTCTCTCATCTCCACTTATGCCAGCCATATTTTATTAGTTACATTAGTAAATGTCTGTAGCCCTTCAAGTCAGAGGTCACTTCTGAAAGCTCAAATCAGGCTTTATACTATTTTTAGCTTATAAATGACCTATACAGAAGCATGTTCTGTTTTTTCCCCCTAAAATAGCCATTGAAACAGATTCATACTGAAAATCAGACATAATAGCACCTGTACCACTGAAATGAACTTGTGTCAATGTAATGACACATCCCTTAAATAAGAAAATTCTCATAATTTTGAGTACTAAGAGGTCAGCATTTTTAGCTACTGAAGTAGATTTATTCCCTTTCCTCCTATGCTGTTGTGTAGCTATTGCTTGTGGATCTGACTGATCAGACTGAAGACAGCATGAGTCAATAACAGAAAATCTAAAAAAATATATACCTGAGCTAACATTTAGGGAGTGGACTTGACTGGGAGTCTCCATTGTAACAGAAGGAGTTCAAACTGAAGGCAAGGGAAAGCAAGATCAGACAAATAAAGTGTCAAATATGATTCTGTTTTGGAAGTATATCTCCTGAACACCCCTTCATTGTGTTTCCTTCAGCAAATTAACCCATATTGAACTCCTTGACAGGGGAAACCCAGCAACAATGGCCTCAGTAGTACGCAATGTTTGTAAATTCAAAACCACCCAGTACTGTTCTTAACCGCAGCAAACAACAAGGCACAATATGGCTTAGTCATTTCCTCACAACTTTATGCCTCAGCAACAGTACAGAGCCACAGGACAGAAGCTTATGTGGAAGTGTTCAGAACAAATGTAAACACAATTACAACTAATAGACCATATAAGGAAACAGTAAAACTCTCTCAGAAGCTGAACTACTCTCCTCAAACTTCCTCTCTTCTAGCAATCTGATCAGCTCTGGAGCTGAAGTTGGGTACTGCTGCTGCCTAGCAGCATGTAGACATGACAGTGCCTAGAAAGCTCTAGCAGTGCAAGGCTCAGCGTAAAGGCATTGTAAGCTGAGCTACACGAGCTAGCAGTGTTCATCAGTCATTCAGCATTAGCGCTACATTGCTGAGTGGATGAAGAACACAATGGCCCATTACTCAACACCAACATTAAATGATGCTTGCTGAACATTGATGGAGACCAAACAGTGGATGTGAGCACAGTGAGGCAGTGGTTGGTGAGTTTCAGCAGTGGTGACGGTGAGTCACCTCCACTGATGCAGATTTTTACTAGCATGGCACACAGGTCTTGTTCAGCACTGGTGCAAAATGTACAGCTAACAGTGGCGACTGGGTTGATACAGTGTTTTGTAGCTGAGAATTTACTCTAGCATACAGTGCTGTTGTGCTCTTTGTGTCTGTCGCAGTTTCCACAGAAATAGGAGACCTTACATTTGGAGAGACCTACGTACGTTCTACAGGTGAAAAGATGCACAGGTACCCTGAGAACATCCAACAACTAGGGACGTGACCCTCTTTTGCAATAGTTAACTTCTCACACAGCAAGAAATATTTAGCCGTTAGTGAACAATAAAAATGATGCAAAAGCACAAACTACAGCCCTCTTTTACTGCAAATTACTTTTTGTTAGTTTTCTTTTCTCTTATTATCCACCTACTTTAATTTGACATCTGTTTACATGCACATCTCCATATGTATATGTCAGCACACACTCGCTGCTTGATGCTTCACTACCTGTCCAGAATGGAAGCAGAAGTTCTTCTACAAACAACAAGTGTCCGTGCAGAGGATTCTGCAGATCTGGAAGACAAGGTCACTTCTTAGTGGTCACTACTACTGTGACATTTCACAAATGGAAAAAAAAAAAAAAAGGTCTCCAGATCCAGGTGATTATATGCCTCAAATTTTGTTTTTCCAGCTTACAGTGTCCAGGCATACACAGATCTCTACCCCTAGAATCTCTGCATATTAATAATTGCACCTTCCTCCAGATGAACAGGAAATTACAGCTTAGTGGGAGCAGAAGCAAATTACTATACAGATAGTGCTCTGGTTTAAAAGACAGAAATAGTGATGCATTCACTTTATAATTAGGTGGCATTTGCTGTCATCCATGTGAATCCCTCACCGTGATATGGTGATTAGCATGCACTGTAATTTAACAGCCAGCTGTACCAGGCTGGATTTCTGTGCTTTGTAATCCATACTGTAAAAATGCTACATTTTGTGCTGTTTCTACCTGCTAGACTGTATTTCGTAAGTTTGAAGTACAGAAAGCTTCCAAGCCATCAAGAGCAGGAAAAGATACCATTTAGAGCTAATTAAAAAATAAATTCCTGATAAGAAAAAATTAGAGAGTTTGCTAAAAACCGTCTCATGCTGTCATGACTGACATAAAGGCATGTGTGCTCCCCCTGTTTGTGGAGATTCCTGCAACAGATGCTCTTTACTAAGTGTCCCCTACAGCTCAGTGGCATTATCACTAGCAGAACAATGGCATTAGATTAGGAAAAGCTACAATTTCTGACAAGCAAGTGCAACAGAAGGGAGCACTGCAGTAAGCACACTCAATTTA
This sequence comes from Lagopus leucura, assembly GCF_019238085.1. NCBI lineage: Eukaryota > Metazoa > Chordata > Aves > Galliformes > Phasianidae > Lagopus > Lagopus leucura. Next base: position 14,861,603 of record NW_024962255.1, on the reverse strand, counting down.
AAGCAATGCTTGTCAAAGTAAGGTTCCTAGATGTTGAAGAGAGGCTTAAGAAATTACACTAATCTGTACGCCACAGGTTCTCTTTTCCCTTCTGTTTTATTGATTCTGAAACAGAATCAGAATCATAGCATAGCCTGGGTTGAAAAGGACCTCGAAGTTTATCTAATTCAAACCCACTGCCATAGGTGGAGTTGCCACCCACTAGACAGGTTATCCAGTGCCACACGCAGCCTGGCCTTGAATGCCTTCAGGAATGGGGCATCCACAACTTCTCTGGGCAACCTGCTCCACTGTGACACCACTTTCTGTGTGAAAAACTTCCTCCCAACACATAACCCCAATCAAGTTTAAAACCATTCCCTTGGCAGCAATATGGAAGCCTGCAACAGTAAGTAATGCTAGACTTGCCTTTCTGATGCAAGTAATTTTATAGCAAAATGAGAATAGCTGCGTACAAGTCAGGATGATGTTTAGTAATTTTGAGTTCTTTGGTTTGCCTTCCAGCTGTGCTCTAAATTGCATGTTTCTCTATACAATTCCAATCCCTCATTGGTACCAATAATCTCCAGATTTGTCAACTTTCCTTACTTCAGTTTTGACGCTGTGAGACAGTGTGCAGAGAAGTGAAACACACACAAAATTTAGGAAGAGGATATGGCCAGAGTTTTATGGGGAACAGATGAGCTTCAGGAAAACAAAAAATTAAAATAAAAAGGATAAAATAAGAACTGTATGTTCAGTTACAGTCTGTTTGCTAGGAACGTCTGCATAAGAGGCAGAAGTGAGAAAGTCCAATGCACCAACATTTTGTTTGTGGCTAGCTCAGGCTTTCTGAGACTGAGGGTCTCCCTTCCTCTGACAGCTCTTCAACTGGAAGTTTAGAAGCTTAAGTATTTGAAAGCCATTAAGCACTATGACAATTGCTTCTGAGAAATATATTGGCAAAGCAAAGTTATCCCCCTGATCTCCGCCTTCCTAGCTTGACAAAACTGCCACAGTCATCAGCAGAGAACAACTCAAGTCTGAAGAAACAAAGTCTATCACCATGAAGGAAAAAGATACTCCTGAACAGACTATACTCAGTGCCATACATACAAAACCTTGCAGTCACTGAATCTTGCCTTCAGATCAGAAGAAAGTTAACTGAGGACAAAATACTTAAAAAAAGATCTAATCATTGCTAGTTGGTTGCCACTTTGCTAGCTCTGCAATAATGTAAATGTGGAAGGGTTTTAATTATCAAGCTGTTAACAGTGGGAAACCAGAAAACTTATTGTCCTGGGCAGGCCAGACAACTGCTGACAATTACTATATATGGTAATTTAATTGACGGCAGGTTTAGGGGAAAAACTGTATCTTGGAAAAATCTTTTCTTCACTAAAAAAGACAGAAATTGCATCTAGGTGTGGTATTTACTGAAGAACCACCACTTCCCTGCATTCCTTCCCCCAGATATATCCTGCTTTCTAAGAATTATAACTTCTAAGAAAAACAGTAAAGAAAGAGGAACTGAACAACTAAAATAGATAGTAACTTACAAGTGTTCTTAGACCCATTCATTCAGAATGTCCTCAAAGCCAGACTGGTTCTTGTTTCTGTAGCTCATGTTTACAAAACACACCAGCTCTTCACCTTCCAGCTTCCATTGAAAGCAGGAATCCCCCAGCCGTACTGAAACACTTTCAAGGTAAGATTATACTCCAGTCCTTTGAATCTCAACTCTGCAACTGTATGATAAGGAAACACCTTACTTTTACTCCATTATTCTTTTAGAGTTCTGCACCAACTTAGGTTTGCAATTAAGTAGAGAAGATATGTCAATAATTTTGTGACTTGAAGTGACTATGTCAACACAGCAGATTGCTAATCTTTTGCAATCTGAGCCCAAAGCTTTTGTTCAGGAACGAGGATGCACAGTGATGCATTCTTTGTAGCTGATACAGACAGGTTGCTTACTGCCTCAGTGTATGTGTTCAATGTCTTAGTGGCTTGCTCAGAGTTCAGTCTCATATTTTATAGAATCATAGAGTTGTCAGAGTTGGAAGAGACCTGTAAAGGCCATCTAGTCCAACTCCCCTGCGATGAATGGGGACATGCACAGCTTGATCAGGTTGGCCTGATCCAGCCTTGACTTGAAAGTCTCCAGAGATGGGTATCATCGACATCTCTGGGCAACCTGTTCCCCTCAAAGGAAAAGACTTTTTCCTTATATCCAACCTAAATCTACCCTCTTTGAGCTTGAAACCATTTCTCCTTGTTCTGTCACCATGGACCCTGCTAAAGAATCTGTCCCCTTCTTTCCTGTAACTCCTGTTACATACTGAAAGGCTGCTACCAGGTCACATCGCATCCTTGTCCTCTCCAGGCTGAACAGCCTGTCAGCTTTCTCAGCCTGTCCTTACAGGAGAAGTGTTCCATCCCTTGGATCATTTCTGTAGCCTCTCTGGACATGCTCCAACAGGTCCATGTCTCTCCTGTGCCAAGGACTCCTGAGCTGGATGCAGTACTCCAGGTGAGGCTCCATCAGTGTAGAGCAGAGGGGCAGGATCACCTCCCTCTCCCTGCTGGCCATGCTTCTTTTGATACAGTCCAGGATATGGTTGGCTTTTTGGGCTGAGAGACACTGAAAAATGTACTCTATCTTTTCCTCTGAGCAAGTCACTGACACAGTCTATCTCAAAACTTCTTTTTTCTACTTCCCCCCATGCCTCATATTAAGCAACACTCTGCTACTCTTTGGAGGATAAGTTCTGTGCCTGCTCTGACGCAGCACCAGTCTGAAAGCACCAGAAGGCACTGGCATCAGCAGGATGTTCCTAATCAGCTCAAACCTTCTGTCTTTTATTTCCAAGTCACTAACGCGCCTATTTCTGGACAAGCTACATGATCTCTGATGGCATAACATCACCGTGGTGCCATTCTCTTGAGTCTCCAGATGTTTAACATCTGCACCGTGTCTCTGTTAGCTGACTGACAATGCAATTCTTGGCGACCTGATGAAAATGTGCATAATGCAGGGTAGCAGCAGTTGCATTTTGTACCTACATTTGAATTTACTCTTTTGACCTCACTTTAAAAAGACGTATTTTAGTTTTCTTGCAGTGTATTTTGCAAATTTGTCACTATGAAGGGTGATATGCAGTAGGTACTACTCATAGGCAAAATGAAGCATGATGTACTTCATTTAGAATTACATTTAAAATTAAATGCATAGCAGTAGCTAAAAGCAATGCAGAACTCAGTCTGCCATCAGTTATATTGGTACTTACGTAAGTTGAAATGAGCAATATTATTTATGTAACATAACTGCAGAGGCACTAAGAATACTGCACAAATGATGGAAGAGGTGCTTGCTGTTTTACCCTGCAGTCAGTCACAAAAGGAGGGGGAAAACACAACCTCCTTGTTCAGAACCTAAAGCATTCCCACCGAAATCTCAAATGACAATTCTATGCCACAAAAGGCTTTTCTGCACCAAAGAGATTTATTTGTCTATACTGCTACCGCAGACTTCCAGAAACCCCTTGCAGGAACACCCCACATACAATGCCCTCTTTCATCTTTTCCAGACTCTCTTTTGTCTGTATTTAGTGGTAACATGCAAGAAGGGACAAATGAATTTCTGCTTGGGATTTTCTGGTCAAAGTTGCCTGCGTTCACACCCTGCATTCACTGCACAGTAAGGTCGCCTGCTTTCAGGATATGCCAGAATTACTGTGTAAGCATTGCTGTTTTACTCAACACTTTCCAGAATGCCAGGGCCTATGAGCATGCTCAGAGCTTCTGCAAGCGCAAACTCAGGCTGGAGCTGCTGGGCACTCACAGCAGTGTCCAGCTCAGGAATTTCCTATGTTCTCTGGTGTACCTGCATTTTGCTTACGTAGAAAAAGTGAAACAAATAGTTGTGCTCCTAATTATTAATTTAGGTCAAAACCAGAATTGATACTTCTACTTACATAAAATCAATACACAAAAAAAAACAATACAAAAGATACTCAGGGCTGAATGCACAGCCAGACCCATCGCTTACCAACGGTATATTGTAAGTGCTGGAATACTTGTTTACATGTGGACCTGCTTGCTTACATGATCTAAACAACCAGCAAACAAAAAGAGCATTAACAGCAAATAGAAAAAAGCGTAAGTGAAAGAAAGCCAAAACAGAGACATGAAATCAACTTCCTCCAGGACACACTGCAAGTTCCAGTGTGGGAGACCCAGGATTCAGTGGTAGCTCTCGGCTTTAAAGCTCCAAGCTCAAGCAGAATATGCTCATCTCTCTGATTAAAAAAAAAAAAAAAAAAAGAGATTCAATTCAAAATAATTTGCATTATCTTGCATTATCCTCTCTCAACTGTCAGACTTCCAACTGTAGGCACTGTTTGAAGATTTGGGATAACCTGGCTGTCTTAACAGTGATTCATATAAGCAAGAAGAAAAATTATAAATAGCAACAATTACAGCTGATATCATTCCGCCCCAGTGCCAGGAAGGAGCTGCCTGCCAAGAGGAACATTCCTGGCAAGTGAGTCCTGCAGCACACTCACAGCCAGAGAGTGCCTGGAATTAATCCCATGTTCTGCTCAGGCGCTGCACTCGCGTGGTGCTCCCAGCACAGCCCTGGGGAGCCCCCCAGGCACAGGGAGTGGGGCTCTACTTCCTCCTCTGCACAACAGAGGCATTGTGCTAAGTGGAAGCAGTTTGCTAGTTCCTGGTGTAAGGCACAGGAAGGAAAAACAGGCACTCGTTTTCATCTGTCAGCATGCCTTAAACCGAGCTGATGTCTTTTATTTAAAATATTTAGTTTCACAGTGAGGAACCTGTCAAGATTTTTAGCATTAGCCTCCATTAGAGAGTCAAGCTTGCATGGATGGCTGCTTCAGGATGCAAAGCATATTGCAGCCTTTGGTCTTGTAAGCAATAGATTTTGCTTACTGAAACTGAAGGGGCAGTTGTCAGCAGAGAGCATTAATACTAAAGCAAGTCCACATTCAGTATAAAGCCTTCTGCACTCTCCAAGAGATTAAGGGTAATTTCTTCAAATCTTCAGCTTCTGCCGCAGAAAAATGCAAAGCCCTGTTTGCTAGACTCTCTCATGTTCTGAGAACAGTATTTCCCAATAACTTTTTAATAGACAGTAGGAGGTAGGAGTATGTTGGCTTAGTAGCTTAATGCTGGATTAACAGCACAGAATGCTATGCATCCATAGCAGATGAATAGTAAGGACATTTACACAAGTGTCTGTTAAAACCTTTCCAAAGTGCAGAAAAACAAACCTTTTCCACCTCCTGTTCGCAGTGCCTGTGGACATTTTATTTCTGAGCAAGTACAGAGTTCCCTGAACAGACAAGTTGAGACAATTTCAGATTCTTATGGTTTGCACAGCTCCAATGCCCAAGATTATTAATTACATTTCACTCTCCATGACCTTAAAAGAGCATTCTGAGAACAACTTCTGAGTAGTTACAACTTGTAATTCGCTCAGGAAAAGACAGCAATTTCCCCTGTTGAAAATTTGATGGATACGTGGATAGTGCTCTGTTATGTGCTTCAGCTAAACTAAAAACAAGAAAAATAAATAATCCCAATCTTCCTTAAAATTCACCTGAGTTGATGATCACCATCTCAAGTCAAGACAAAATCAAAATTCAGGTGAGAAATCCTGTCAAAGAAAAGGGTTGTGGTGTTCTGTCAGAAGGTAAGTGGTATTTCTGAAGCTCTGTACAACTTAACAGGTGCAACCACCACTGTGTTATTGTTTCCATTTTTATGCCTTTTTTCTTATACTTTTTTCAGCTGTTAAAAACAGCAACTTTTTTTGTTTTGATTTCAACTTGGTGCTAACTAAGGACTGAGAATAGATTTTTATGTTTTCATTGTTATTTTTCTTAAGTGAGGAAGCCATTTTTCAGAAGTTTAGAAACTTCAGAACATTAAGTGGTGCAGTCAGGGGTAACTGTGTGCTATGACAAGAGCTGTTACCCCTGCAAAAGCCTGGGACTGGACAGAAGGCTGAAACATCAAAGTTCTCCGAGTGGTCGTGATACGAAATTTCCTTCCTCCTCTGCCCCAGAGACTGTTTCTATGAAGCACTGACTGCTGGAATTCAGGCAGGAATTCAATTTCTTTGCTGTCATCCCATATAGCAATTTGTAATTAAATTATCTGGAAAATCATGATGTGATCTATTTTTGAAAGGAGATTCTGTAATGTTTTATTGGCAGATAATGTTTTAAAGCATAACCTCAAACAACCTGACTGCAGACTTCATATATATTTTCTTAGAAAGTACTACTTTAAAATATGCAAGAAGTGCATTTTAGTTAACCAGACATAATTAAATCTCAATAGGAAGAATACTGTCTGCAGGATGTTGTGAATATCTTCACTAAAAGCATTTCTCAATTGTTATCAATGCAATCTCGAATGCAGGAAGAGCCTTGAAATGTTCTTAGATCCTGAAAGCAACATTGAAAGTGTCTGGATAAAGATGTAGCCTTTTTAAGCCTAAAAAGAAGAGGATTTAACTGAACTGAATAGCTCAAAGGATTAGCAGAGAAAGACACTTTCACATATAAACTTGTCTAAGTTCATCCAAATTCAACAGCAACTTAGGTCATCAAATTAAAAGAAGCTTTGGTGGTTCACTGGAAGGAAGTTTGTGGCTCTCAGCCCAGTTTCTAAAGAAAAGATACTCATCAAAAACATGCCTCTATTTGGCATTGGGACTGGGTGTTCAGAAAAGACCAAGAAGTGAAAATGCACAGAGCAGTTCTCCTAGAGCATGCAAGATTTGTGGCCTTACTGGAACCTGACCAAAATGCAACAGCTAGAATAATGTTGGGAGCACAGTCTCCTTTAGTTCAGATACAGATATGCAATGCAATACATGAATAAGAACAGATTTTTACAGTAATATTTATGCATCTTTTATTCTTTAAAAACATGTCCAGTAAGTGGGAGGGTAAGTTCAGGTCACAGGTGATTCACCACTGAATTTCCCATTCTGAATTTAAACTCTTTGCAGCATAATGCAGTTTCTCACTACTACACTGTTGTCAAGGGCTTTCTTTTATACAGCCGTCTTCCATAAAATTGTACTTGGATAAAGTTGGACTCCTTACTTTTAGGAACACTGTATGAAGGTATCATGCTTAGTAAGACAGAGCAGATCTACACACACTAGGGACACTGGAATGCCTCAAATGCTACAGCAAACAATGCAGTCAAAGGCATTCAGGTCACTAAGATGATCCAAAATCAGAGCTGCCAGGCCCTGGGAAATATGAGGGCCATTGCATATTCACTTGGGCCAAGACATGAGGAACCCCCAAACCACCTGGTCACATTCTTGCCCTGAGCACCAGTCATCAAACAGGAACATCTCATCTAGTTATCAGCTTGATTTCCTACATAAAAAACATCTGCAGTTTTATGAGCACACATTTCTCTAAGTGTAAAAGCAAGCTAGGCACTGGGAAAGAAGCACACATCTGAGCAGCTAAATATTCATATTTCCCCATGTAAAGGAATGGAGGGAGAAAAACAATTTTTCCTTAGACATTTGTTCATGCATAGGCCTATGAAAAACCTCAGCTACATTCACATGACTCTAAGCTCACTGCGATTAGTAAGCACAGACAAGCAATGCTCTCTTGAAAAAAAATCATGGTGTACACTTCCTTTTAATCAAAGCCTCATGGGTTGGGTGTTACTTAGCCCTCATGCATGATCTAGTTCCCTCTGGCTACATGATCAAGTTAATGTTGTGCCCAAAATTCTAATAATCACCTAACGTGTCTGTTATGAATACAAAGATGTATTATCAGACTGCTGGACTGTTATGCTTTAAACATGGGGGAAGGAAAGGTCCAGAGCACTCTAAGCTATAAATGCTTTCTGTAAAATATCCTAAAAATAACCCTCTGTTGAAGAGCAGACATTCATTTATCTGCTAGGGTTTCCACCTGTTAACATTTTTCAGTGAGGGGCCCTGTCTGGAAATAACTCTATTTCATGATGAACTCTGTGTGCTTTACTGGACAGAACCAAGATGTGACTCACTGCTCTGAGAAGCGTAAATATTAAACCTGCTTCAGCCACAGCAGCTTAGACTTGTCTGATAAACAGACATCTGTGGCACAGCTGAAAACAGACAGCAAAAATCTGGTCTAAGGTTTTCATTCTACCTGCAAGAAATGCTAGCACTGTGATAGTGAGCACTCTCAAGAAAACAGTCACTATGAGGAAGACATCACTGAATAGGAGCAGCAGGCTCAGCTTGCTAGAAGACAGGAAAACATCCACATCATTCAGAGACACTGCAGTGATCTTTACTCTGTGCTTCTCCCCACTGCTGGACACAAGGCAATAGCAATGGTCACTGTGAGAGTTACTTTGTGTGATGCATAAGCATTATATCATGTGGTCTTCGTCCTGCCCTGAGAGTACTGGAGGTAAATTAAAATGCATGCATCCAGATAAAGAGACACCAGCAATAGATAGCCTTTCATTTAATGAGATCTGATACGAAAGGTAATTGAAAGTGCTTTGTTTTTGACTCAGAAGACAGCATAACAAAGATAGGGTGGGAAGGAGGGTTTATGTAAATTAGCAATGTGGTAGCTCTGGAAAGTTTCCTATCAATGTTCAACAGCAAAAGTCAGGAAAAATCATTAAACAGAGCATACTCCAGCTGCATACAATTCAGCGAGGAAGACAAAGCTTGGCAGAGGGCAGTTTCGACTGCTAAAAATTCAGAAGCTATAGTACAACAAAATAGAGATTGCCCCAGTACATTTACTTAGCTTATGCCCCTCATAAAGTTTCCTACATTTAGAAGCAACGTGTCCATGTCACTGCCTACTCAGCTTGATGCACAGCAAGGGTGCTGATATCCATCACTTGGACAGAGCCAGCATGAGGTCTCAGCACCATATAAGACCTAAGCCAACTGGTAGGCTGTATGATGCCAAGTCTTGTGAATTTGAGTCAGATTCTGAGTTAACCTCAAAGGCTCTGAGCCCCGCACCAATGCAGGCATACTCACGTAGCAGCTGGGAACAGATGCCTATTTCCCCACTTTTACTTTCTTCCCCCAAACAGGAAATGAATTGCAAGCACTCCGGCACACAGCAGCTAATAGTGATAGGACACAACAGCTCCAGCCTGTGTCTGGCAAAGACACTGGTATCAAAGAGAGCACAGCTCTCCACACAGGACTGCAGGCTGTTCTGCCTCTGCTCTTTGACAGAGCATTCCTGACCCTGAACAAGTTTTTAACATAGTAAGAAAACAAGCAACTAACACTTCACAAAGAATTCCATACCAATATAGACCCTTTCACAGGGCAATGCTGTGGCAGAGCACATGAGCACAACAAAATACCCTGGGGAACCTTCTTTCATACATTAGCCTGAGAGAGATGCAAGCATCAGATTTTGTCAACAGATAAAGGAAAATGGGAACAAAATCTATCTTTAATATCTCCAGCAGCTATTCCTCCACAGCTTTTCTTGGGGACAGAAGAGCTCAGCTGTGTGTGCCAGTTACATATCCGGTGATGGCTGAGTTAAATGGAGGGGGAAGACAGCTTCTTCTCCATGCAACTATCAAACTTTGATAAGTTTTCTTCATGTATGACTTAGACCAACAAAACAACAGAAATCCATGTCTTATCAAACAAACACTGTGAGAAGTCTGATAAAAGAAAAAAATCTTCCTCTGGTTTCCCACAGAAATACTGCAGTTTGTTTCCGGTCTGCATGCCTTATTTTAGTTCATGGAAAATATTTTCACAGATCACTTTGTGCAGCAAGAATTGAATATTTGACCTACAAGATCCCCCCCCCCCTTTTTTTTTTTTCCACTAAAATCAAACTTACGTTATGTTCAAAACCCCAAAGCTTTAACTGATGATAAAGTGGACTTGATTTAATTTTACAGCAACTTCTATCAGACTTACTATTCTAGAGTCCTCCTGTTTTGAGCATGACTGCCAGGAAGTCTGGATTCATACAGCTCAGGAATACACAACATGATACACTGTAGCTGCCAATACTGTTGTTATAACAGTTGTCTTGAAAGGGAAACTTAAAATAAGCACGCACTTCATTTCACAAGAAATTTGGAATACAGATTTGGTGAATTGTCCACACATGTTAGAATGGATGGCTGCTCAAACAACTGCAGTGATCTGTATAACAACTCAATGTTCTATGAAATCTAAATTACAGTGGCCTCCTCATAGATGGTGCTCTATTTTAGATACCCCCAAATGAGCAAAATTCCTGTTTGAATACAATACAGTCAACTTTTAATGCAAAAGACACCTGATTCTTTCAATATTAAGAGTTTCATTACTCCTGAAAGTGCCAGTTAAAAGCCCCTCTCCTCATTTCAAACTGTATTAGCACTGGCAAGAAAAGTTGGCATCTTCTGCTTTTATTCCTACAGCACTGACACATTGCATGCCACTCTATGAAAGGAAGCTGGTTTTTATTAGGGCCTCTGAGTAGCTCCCAAGGCTTCAAAAACACAATCTTCACAAAGGTTCACATGCTATAATACCCACTCTCTTTCCTGACAGGTATTAACAAACTGAAGGAAGTCTCTCCTTAGCTTTCACTTTCTAAAGAAAACTTACAGCAATAGCCATCAAAAATAGCATTTTAGTTATAAACATAAAAGATTCAAGACAGCTACTAAGGTATAAACACAGAACATTTAAAATCCCCTTATAATTCCTTCCCAGAATCGAAGTGTACTTTAAAACAGTACTTTTAAAAGTATGTACTATCTTAAATACCCAAATGACCTGAGACTTCAAAGTAACATTTACAGAAACCATAATTAAAGTGATTGATTGTTTCTGTAGAAGTTTAGCTATTGGCTTTCCACCATCTCACAGCTTTAAATTAGAAATGAAAAGGTGACATATCTTCTTTCGTAGTTCCCAGTAATGGTAGCACAGTATAAATTTCAAGGCCCAGTACAAAAACAGGAGGAGGAAGAGTTCATATTCATGAACGACAGCATCCAAGACTAAATGGGATATTTTCTATGAGTCATTATCTCTGAGATTATTAAGCCTCAGAAGCAACCACAGTACCAGTGACTCCTTTGGAACAGATTTACAGACATTATCTACAGTACAGAGATATTTGACATTAAGAAGAGGAACACTCTGGAACTCTTCCTAGGCACGTAGTTTTGCCATTTGTGAAGATTAGCCCAATGCAAACCAAACACATTGGTATACTAACATATTTAATGGGAATAGCAGGAAATAATTATGTCCTTGAGAAAAATCACATCACTAAATTATTAAGAGTAGTGACTCCACCTAGCTTTTAAGGTTATAGAATCAGTGTCCCAGTCATGAGATTTTCTCTCCACACTAGATATCGGAGTTGGACCTTTTCATTTAAGGACATATATGACACTGACTAATTAGAGAACTCATTTATTGGTAGCAATAATAAAGCTAAAAAGAAAACAAAATTTAGATAGTAACTTTGGATGTTGAGTCAGTAGGAATTAAGAAAAATACCTAAATCAGCACCATGATAGCAGCTTGGTTCATCAGATAACAAGCAGACAAAACTGTCCTCTCAAAAAGAGCAACTAACAACAATTAGACTTCAAACAAGAAGCATTACTGAGTGTCTGGAAACACTGCTGTCACAGGGGAACTCTTTGAAAGCTTAGCTGGCTGATACCTGAGCTGGTCGGCATGTCAAGACAGGCTGCCTGCATTAGTATTCTGTTTTAAAGCTTCTTCCACATCATCATGCCAGGATAGGGAGAAAGCTATAGCCTAAGAACTACAGATGTAGGTGAAGAATTTATTTCAGACTTATCATTCAGTAACAAGCCAATACTTATTTCACTTGATTAAATACTCTGATAGCAGGACTTCCTCATTCACAGAGTTGCACACTGCAGGAACTTGCTACTTAAAACAACTTCAGCTCATAGCCCACTTTTTTTTTTGTAACCCTGCAGTTTATCTGAAGTCCATTGAAGTCCACAACATTACCTAGTCTGTTCAGGCTATGTGGTGGAATTAACCACAGTTACAGCCTCTGGTGTTCATACACAAAGTTAACTTACAAAAAAAAAAAAAAAAAAAAAAAAAAAAATACTATGAGCAAAGATCATCACAGGACTGAGAGAAGCACAAGTTTGTTACCTTTCTCATCCAGAATGGGAGCTGTACCATTCCTTGCACATCAGTGCCTGCAGAGCTAATTCCCAATAAAGACAAATATTTTGTGTCTTTGCAAATAACATACAAATAGCTTCATAGCTTATCCTGCTTTATTGACTTTTTCATGGTAACTGTATGCAACTGCAACAAATAGCTTTCCTGTTGGCCTTCTTGAAATTCAGTTCTTCAGCAAACAGAAAGTTTTGTCTCACCTACTAAACCCATCCTTTAGAAATGTTGGTTTCTGTTGTTTTCAGACTTCATCAGCACTTCACAAGCACAGCATTAATTGAAGTGTGGGGTTTGACTTTCAAGCCTAAAGCCAATGAACAATTCCTAGAGTTACTAGGAGAGGGGGGTAAGTGATCTGCAAGGAGTTTGCAGTTCTACTCTGTACATTGTGACAACACTGAAAAGTATCAGCAAATGGGCAGCACCACCCCAGCTGCAGTTGAAGAACTTTCTCTGTGTGGTTTAAACATTTCTAAAGGCATCTGAACTTCAGATCATTGTTACCAAAAGATACTTTACAATATCAAAAGGCCATAATAATTCTGTCCTAGAAGCAGGAATGAGCTGCTTGTCATATCCCAGTCTATCATCCTCATAACAGAATGGATACTCCCTGTAACACTAGAATACGAAAGAAAGAACAGCAATAAAAGCAGGATAGCAAGGCCTTTAGCTAGAACAAATAAGAAAAAATCCAAATAAAACAACAAATGCCAAAAAAAAAAAGAAAAAAAAGGAAAATCAACTGCTTACCTTCAGAAAGCTGCAGGTAGACAGGAATCTCCAGCAAAACATCTCTGTTGGCACTGCCAACCCTTAAATGAGTTTTGGGAAGGGGTGGATCCTGGCTCCGCTCTTCCCAGTCACTCAGGTACCTGCATGCACCTGAGCTTCACTGGGTCGGCCCTGCCTTCCACCAGGAGCTCAATCACTGCTTCAGGTTGTGACTCAGCATTTCCACTACACACCCTAATATCCATCGTAGCTATAAAGCCTCCCAGAGGTCATTTATTTCTCTGTGGTTCTTTGCTTAGTTGTGTTATATTTTCCAACAGCTTGCTAGTCACTTCACTGCAAAAACATAAAGTTAGCAAGACTACGCTATGTTTTACTGCTTTGCTACTTAATGGTGTAAGTATTGTTGACCATATCTCTAGCTGAGGTAGTACCTAGAATTAATACAGCAGAAGCAATTTATTTTCTGAAAGAACTTGGATTTAAAGAGATTAAGTAACGTCCAGAGTGTTTATGTACACAGTCCAAGGCCAGCTCCTGCTTTCTTTCACAGATTTCACAGCAACATCCAGGGGCATCTTTGGACTGTCTAGAATTTAAGTCTACACTGAATGCATTTAGTGTAATGCATGCAAACAAAAGCATGTAATATTTTTGCATGGACTTAGCAAGGTGCTTCAATCTGAGAAGCTCTTGTGATGCCCAAATGGGAAATAATTTCATGGATTTCTTTCAGGTCGCATAAGTACTTTGAAGTTCTGGGGATAAATTCCTTGCTCAATTAATATATGTGAGTTTTGTTACTTGATTCAGTAAAACCAGGACTTCAGCAAAGATATTTCCTTGTACTTAAGACTAGGATATTATTTGGCAAATCTGGGTAAGTTCTTAAGAAATTTGGGCTAAATCATACATTTGGAAGAAAAAGTAGAAAAGACTATGGTATGAGATCTGCTTTTCTCTGCCTTGTGTTTGTTATATTAATGTACAACTGGTAGTTAATGTTAAGAATTCTTCCATGTGTTCAAAAACTATTATAAGCATTTGAGAGACATGCAGAAGTCTCACAATAGTGTAATTTACCAGGGGCAAATAAATTGTCCTGATTTAAGTTATAAGTATACACTTCAAGAATAGGAGTGTGGAGGAAAAGAAATCAAGACGTAAAATCACAGTACCTCTACCTGGAATCTAACATCTAAAGCTAGGAGCTAAAGAGAATGGGTTCTTGGCTGTGTATATCATGGAATTAGAGAAGTTGGAGAATCAGATCAGGTGATCTAAAATCAACAGAAGAGAATCAGCAGTGTACTCAGGTTCTAATTCAGTGCTATATCCCAGACCAGTAATGTTGCCTAATAAAAGCCAGAGTAGCCTTAAACTGGGAAGCTCACTGTGTGACCACCTCTTAACATCCGAGTACATTAACACTGAGGCAATCAATGTTCAGTTGCATAATGACTATGTTAGTGTCAAATCATGCAAAGTAATAGCAGACAGAAATAGTAGTTTCAAACAGCTCTGAAAGAGTTGTCTACAGGCTAAGCCTAAAATTGCTACTTAGGTATTTCCAGGCACTATTAAAGAATGAAGAAATATTTATTTTTAAGATAGTCTCACTTCTTTCTTTCTTAAAATAAGGACTTATTCCATGCCAAACTCAGAGGAGAATGCTAGACATTAGTTAATATCTAAGCCATCTTTTGAAAAATACAGCACGTATTGTATCCCTGTTACTTCCAGAGAAAACAGAATGTCCATAAATGCAAAAGTGAATCTCTCCTTAGATGGATCAATATTATTATTCCTGCTAAACAATACATTCAGTTACTTAACAATAGTAGTTTCTGGAAGCAAAAATGTGAGTTTTTATTGCTGACAACATCAAATCATTACGTGTTTGAAGCCAATGTTTTAGAATCTGTATTTCTTACAGACTACAGTGGCAATTTTGCAAGCTCAGCAGTTTTGCAAGTCCGGCTACTTCTGAATGACATTTTGCCAGTATGTGAATCATGCAGCCTGTAGAAAAAGACAATGCTAGTCAGACTTTCGTACGTAATGGAGTGAATGCATCTAAATTCTGAGCCAATGTGTATTATTTCACAGCAGAAAGGAGCTTGTTCTGGCTTCCAGCTGCAAGACAGCTGGAGAAATTCACTGTCTTATTACCAGTTCTGGAAAAGAAAATGTTATGTCTAGTTTTCTGTTGAGTAGGGTTTTAAAACCTTCCTCAGGTGTTAGGTGTGGCCACAATCTGATTAGATTTAGCAGATCAGTGGTCTAATCTGCATACAAGTACTATATTCTTTAACATGTCTGTGTTTTTTCTTTATCCCATGATAACATAAATAACAAGTATTTTCAATTTCTTTTTGAAAGCATCTTTGTCTGATTCTGGAATAACAAAATCTGGATGCGGTGTAGCTGTAGGGTTCTAGCTGGGAATAAAGTAAGAGAAATAGACTGGAAATTTTCATGAAGCCCTGGAGCATTCTATGCATACAGAAATGTTTGAAGCAGCAGTAACAGTGGTGCCAGATTACCTCTTCCCAATATAAAGGCAATATTCTGACTGTGGCAACTGCAAGAAAATACATCTCTGAGGTGCCAGCTGCCATCTCTTTAATTTCAAAGGCTACTCCAGTGTGTAGAAGAGGAAACAGTGCAGTAGAAAGAGGTGGGCTCCTTGGATTCTGAGCAGAGTGGGAGAGCTTCACAAAAATCTGGAGGGAAGCTGCACAGCTTTCCAGTCTGCAGTGCTTTCAACTGCATGTCTAATTCCCTGGAGTCCTTCTGCAGTGTCCATACATTTAAATGCACTGAAAGCAAGATGTAACTTAAGAGCATATAACAAGTTTTATTGCAGCCCAAATCTAATATAATCCATAATAATCACTTTAAATGTAAATCAGTTTGGATGTATTTTTCAGTTGTTTTGTTCTCAGTAAAACAAACAAGAAAACCCATTATTTTTATCTTAATGACCAATTCTTTCCTTAGTACGCATGCTTTCCTTTGTTTGAACTTGTCATGGAACAAAATCTTTCTTAAATGATTCTTGCCAAATAAACATTGTCATCTTCCTCTCATTCCTTTCTTCTCACCTCCACTTGTTCTCTGGTGTTGAATGGCACATAAATTCTGTTAAGTGAAGCCTATCCACAAATCCAAAGACTATACTGTCTACTGTGTTCAAGGGTTGATCAGCTTGTTGGGTGTAATCATCTCTCTTACATTTCATGTAAGAAAAGTCCACCATCTGTTCTTGCATTGGCAGGTTTACCTCTTACTATAACATGCAGCAGCTAACATTTGTATCTCATTTGATGTGCAACCAAGAGGGCTGGAAAATGGTTGGACTGAGGTGATGCACTTTGCAGCCATCAAGTACCACAACTAGCTCTCAGAAGAACACAGCCTGCACAGAGCTTTACTAGCATCAGCAAGTGTAGCATAGGGCCTTTGCTGCTGATAATGACATGTGGAAATACACTTAGTGATATTATTTTTAACTCTTCCTGAAAGCTACAGAAGTCTGGGCTTCCTTATGGGAACTGAAGGAAGCTGAACTCCAAACACTTTTGTGCTGTGGATGAAAAAACTGTATTAACACTGACTTGGAGAACCCTTAAATGCTGTTTAAACCCACATTCTTCCTCTCTTCTGTTATTTACCTCAGATTTAATATACAGAAAGCAAGTTTCTTTTGTTCGTGCTTATTTCGTGGCTAAAATATTACCTTGAGCTCAGACTCTAAACAGCACAGTTAGTAGAATGCTCCTACAATTTCCCCCGAATAAATATTCTGCCCATCTCAATCACTTGTTCGGTGTCTGTTTCCTTTACCTCATCTCCAGATCTAATTTTCTTGGGTTTCTATTGCATTATTTTCTCTCTGCCCTCCTTCCCAGTCTCCAAGAGAAATGGAAACTTAATTAAATACACACGGAATTTTTAGGCCATGTTAGAGATGGTTAGAAACTGGAAATAAAGCAGGTTTGCATGAAACCATGGAAGGTTGTTTCCAGGCTTCTTTTTGGAAGAGTATTGCCACAAGATTGCTCCCAGCTTACACAAAGGAAGACACGTGAGCTTATATCTCACAGAGTATCGTAAGCATATAAATAAGGTGCACAGGAGTACACAAAGGAGCACCTATAATATACATGTAATATACTAAAAGTCATTATGGGATGCAGTTTCTTTTACAACTGGAGTGTTGTGTGGCAGATAGAGGTTTGCTCAGCAGGCAACCTCTGCCCTGTAGCCAGCTGCAACCCCACCATGTGACGTGACCCACAGCTGTGCCTCTGGGATCACTGTGTCTGGGGTTGTTCATAGGGTCAGGACATGATGATGCAGAATGTTTTATGTTCTCCCTCATCTCATTGCTAATTTTGAAATAGAAACAGTGCTCTATTTATAGAATACGTATCCTTGCTGAGACAAGTCAGTTCTAGCAAAAGAAAAGCCCGGTCACACAGAAAAGAGCAAACAGCAATAGCACATAAGGTATTTTCATATCTTCATGTAAGGTTTTTTGTAATCCTGATATTGTTTTTGATCCTTCTTTCTTGATTTGAGGTGTTAGAGAAGAATTATTTTATGAGAACAGTATAAAGACAGAGTGAGAACATGGGTGTCATCTAGCATGTTATCACAGCTCTGAGAGTAGCCAACAGCGGATGACTGAAAAAGAACTAAAGCAGGAAAGAATAAGACAACAATTCCCAAAGTACATTATGTCCAGCTGTCTAAAGCTGAGGATATTCTTTGGACAGAAATAATGCCTCTGTGTTACTAGACCCCGATGGCATTTTCTGTTGCGAATTTTTTCAACTAGATTTTGGACTTCTGAACTTTGTTCCATATAAAATTTTGGAATTAGAAAAGTGTTTGTGGGAAACTGTAAAAAAATGTATCTCCAGTGAAGTTACAAGTGTTTAACTTTCAGAAACCCTTCTTTTGTTACTGAAAGCTATGAATGCAGATATCCATTTTATAACTGTCAAGGAAGGACTGACCAATTAAGGAATGCACCCCAAGGGACAGTCGTTTACAACTTTGCAAACTGACTTCTGGACTCCATGATCACATGAAGGGTGGAAGGTGAGAAGAGGAACCAAATCAGGCAATAGTATTTAAAATTTTTAGGAGGTAAAACACAACCTCCAAACAGTAGTCAAAGAGATGCTGTGTTTTAGAACGAAGTGTAAAATTTCTGCAGTTAGACAGAAATGACTTTATCAAAGTTGCAGTGTTTCCTATTTAGGACAGCTCTGAAAGCTAATGGTGTAATTTAGTACCACTTCCACTAAATCTTTCACTGACAGCATGTTAGCTGAATCACTATGACTCAACTTTAACAACACAATCCTAATTTGAGTTATGACTTAAAATTAGGAGTCCTTCCCATTACCACTTTCACACAGTATCATTTTGGTGACAGTGGTAGAAGAGGGGCAAGAATGCACACAAGAATATTTATAATCAGCAGAGAGAAATGTCGAAGCTTTTGCCTAATGATATGCAATAATTCACTCATATACCACTCTAAAGAGTGAGAAATTCGTACTCAATTGTTTCAGGCAGCACAGTCAATTTGATAAGAAACCATTCATAAGAAACCAGTGCCATTAAATCTCCTTTGCTAAAGGAACACAGGTTGCTCCCTTTTGGGCAGTTAGAAAAGAAAAATCCTTTACTCCACTTTCATCTCAGTGCAGTCTCCCAGGAGAATAAGCATCCAAATCTCATCCACAGCAGTTCTCGCCCGAGCTCTTTTTCTAGAAAATTGATAGTTCTTTGGTGACAAAAGGGAAAGTGGCCTACAATTTTTTTTTTCTTCATAAAAGCCTACTGCCAGAACAGGTCTCTTCCAACGGCATTTCAATTTATAAAACATTGGTTTCATTTTCTCCGATTGTTTCTAAAAGTTGGATTTATTCTCATCCCATCAAAAGGTCATAGACCTTGTCTATAATGCGGCAGTAAGAGTAACACTTAAGATGTCTTCTTTCTACAGTAGCTCACTAGAAACGAAAATCACTTTGCTGGCCTCTTCTCTGTGGGACTTGCCCTTTCTGGTTTGGTTCTGGATTCCTTTGGTCTGTAGGCTGCTGTTTCTCTGTGTGCATGGCTGACATGTGCTGCTACTTACAGAAGCCTGCAAAACCTCAACAGCCAAATACAAGCGAAACTATCACCTAGTAGATAGAGTCTGCACATTGAGCGCTTTCTTTTTTTTTTTTTTTCCCAGGTTCCTTCTTCTGTTGACTGTTTACTAAGGGCTCTTGTTAAGCCTTTGAATAGTGTTCTGTAGAATGTGATGCTTAAATACTGGTGTTTCTAGTTCTGTTTAGAGAGTCTGCTCATCTAGACCTGGTAGTAAGGTCCACTGATCTCACAGACATTCTTCACACAAGTCTTCATGATAAATCTTCAAGCCAACAGATTGCTATGGGTTTGAACTGGGGTAAGTGAACTACTACATACTGAAAAGAGGAATAAAAAATAATAGCTGTGTTTCTGTTAATCGGGCCCCAGACAGTTAACATTCCTCCTGCTATCGCGCTATTTCAATTTCATGTTCTTATTCTGCTTAAAGCATTGCGGCAGTTACCTTCCTGAACAAACTCCAAAGTGGCTCTTGCATTCTCAGCTACTTTCCCCTTGCTGTACTGCGGGTGGTTTCTCTTATCCCGTATTTGGAAGTTGGCCTTCTGTATGGACATCCCTTGTGGGTTTCTGTTTAAATTCCAGAGTCACTATTGTGCATTACTGTTTCCTTCGACTGATGTAAATCAAATACAGTACGAGTGAAAAATGTGAGTCCACCCGTGGCTATCTGCTTTGCAAGAGACACTGTAATTAATACAGAAAATTTGTGTCAGTGGAGAAAATATTTCACAAGCACAGCATGCTTTGCACAGCATGACATTGCTGTCTATTGACACTCATTTGGCAGCAGTTTGAACATACTTTACCACTGAATACCATACTTAATTTGCAATTGTAACACAGTATGTGACAGTGAAGACTTACACATACAAATGGGAAATATTTTTGCCTGGCATCAGGGACATTTTTCTTTACAGAGAAGGGAATCTGCAGGAAGACTTGGTAGCCCTTAATTTTTATTTCTCATCTTTTAGCAGACTGCAGAATTCGAACACCCACTAGTGGATAGAATACATGATATTGAACATAATATCTTAAATAGGAATACTTAAGTATTTTACCAGTACTTATGTTTCATACCAAGCTCCTTCAAGAGAAGATTAAACAACTTCTCATTTCTGTCTCTAAATACTCAAGTTATCATCTGTGTAATGAGGCATGTTCATGAATCACTGATTGAGCACCTGGGAAAAGGACCTGTCAGCCCTGGGAGCACAGGTGAAGGCAATTCAGCTGTGTGATCAGAAGGGATGGAGCAAGGCTGCACCTCTCTTAGACTCATGTAAGGGCTGACTGCCATGAGGGAAGGATCTCTGTCTGGAGATTACTCTTTGGTGAAGCTTTCTCCATCAAACCTAGATTCTTCTGATATGGGTGAGCAATCTTCTTCCCTCCCTTTATACCACCTTTCTGTTGTGCTGGTATTTCCATCATTACGCTCTGTTGTAATGCCTTTCCCATTCTACTGATCTATCCAATTGCTGCAGGGAAAAAATCTACTCCCCTAATATTTGACCTCAAGAGGAAAGTAAGGTAAAGTACAGGGATCTTCTGTATGTGTATGGCTTGCATAACTTAATTCATAATAGCCATGAATCTAACAGGGAGAGTAAGGTGAATAAGTATGTTTTTGGTACATTTCAATAAAATTTTAGATAAATTCTTATAAACATAAAATGTCAGGAAGACAATTTATTTCTTCAGCCCAGAAATATTGTATGGACTAATATAAGTCTGAGTTCTGCCTTTTGCAGCAGTATACAACTCTCATTACAACCCTGATGCTCTCTAAGCCCAGGAGTGCACGGCAGTGTTGAATATACACTGGTTTTTCTATGATACTGCTGCTTTTTTATGTGAAATGAAGAGCAAAACGCATATTTTCACAGAGCAATCTTACAGAGAGTCTTACTTAACTTCAGGAGAATATGAAGTCCAATTACGTTAAGATAACTGTAGGTGCAGTGTCTTAGGACAGGAGAAAGCATTTTTTTCATATTATTGGTTAATTTTCTTGTTTTATTGTAATTATTTGAAGGTCCTCTGTCTGGGGACACTGCAAGAATTTTAGCTGAGATGAATTAATGGACACAGCACACATAAGATCCCCAAATGCGCATCAATGTGATGTATTATTTGGATTTATGTCTTTCCTAGACATATGGATGGAGCTCATACGTATACACGGAAATTTGGTGCTCTCTAGCAAGATAGCCTCTTTAAGTGTTGTGTAACTCAGCCATTTACTATTTGTTGATGGCTTTGAGCTCCTATTTCTAGTAACACAAAGTCACATATTTATAATGTGTTCTAAATACAGTAATTAAGACAAAAATTTTAAGAAAGAGTTAAATTACTTCAGGATTATTTGCACACACAAAAGTGATTATATACATGCATACTCAAAGAGTTTATTACCACTAACTATAGCATTATTTCAGTTTTGTTGGTGGCTTTTCCAGAAGTTTTGGTCAGCCCAAAGACTTTGGCTTTGTGGTGAATTGGAATGTACACAAAATTGAACTTGTTCATGCTACAATAGGCACATAAATAACTCACGAGACTCCTAAACCAGCAAAACACTTCAAAGTTTAGACTAATCTTACACTAAAGCATATGATTTAACACCCTGGTGAGTCACACTCAACATGAGGAACTCCTAGAAAAGGAGTTGGTACATACAAGCACATATGACAGAGGCAAAGAAAAGCTGGTTAAGCTGAACCAGACAGATGAACGTGCAGCCCTAAAATCCAAGCATTTAGTAGGTCAGCTGTGTAGGCTGGTGTGGATAAAGTGGTCCTTGAAATTGATGTAAACGTAATCGAATGCAAAAACATGAGTGTTCAGATATCTTCTTGCAAGGAAGATAAAACTTCACAACTTACTGTATGCATTTCAGCTGAGGTATTTGTTAATTCCAATGCAATGTTAAGTAAAACAGGGAAGCTTACACTGGTTGGAGAGAGCTAATTAAGCCAATTTCTAAACATCTCAAGAAAATACACAAAGAGCATGTGAGAAGTCAGTCACCACATATCACTTAGAAGATGCAGTGTCTCTGTAAACTGATCATGGTAGTCTGACTGCTTCCAGAAAGCCTGCTCTTAGAAAAGAATCATGGTGCAGCGAGTGCCATTTGAAGTCGAGTGACAGCACCCACGCAAGACTTAATATTCTTAACTTAAACAGGCTCAAAATGTTTGGCTGATTTCCACAACCATTTACGTGACCATCAATATTTGCTAAAATTACTAGTGGCTAAATAACTTCAGATGGCCGCTTACTGTGAATAAAGCACTTAGATTATTTATAAGCCAGACCGTCAGACTCGGAACAAAAATACACATCTCTCATTGCCTAAAAACTGTATTTAAAGGAGCACCACTGAAGTGCAATATTTGGTGGAAGACATAGGGATAACTTTTTTTGCTTCAACTCATTTTTCTTTTAACAGTACTCCTCTACCTAATCAGAGAGTCAAACTCCCGAAAATTATCGACTGCCTTCTGAAAATGGAAGTCAAAATTAGTAGTAATGTTGCCAGAAGAGTAGAAAGGTATTTTACTTCAATTTACTGTGAATAGATCGTGTAAATTTAACTACATATAAGCTGTCATACAAGTTTACATATATAGAAATGTATGATAATCTTGTCTGGAATTCTTGAGAAGTAGGAAAATCTGTTCTTGAGCATCATCCCTTGTTAGCAATTTCTAGAATAAGCATTAATATATACATAAATAGATAAAAATAGATCAAATATGCGTATCTATCTTTTTCTACGTCTTCTGTCTTTAAAAACATTCCTTGAATTGTACTGTTACAATTGTGTTACTCCAAGATAAAAACCACTTAAGAACGCAGTGCAGTTAGTGCAGTCTTCTGGGCTCAAAGCAGTAGGCACTTGAACTCAAAGCTAAAAAGATAAATGCTTCCTAGTAGATGTTGCACAGCTGTGTAGAAAGAAAATCCTTGAAGGAGATGGTGAATTGGTAATAGCATTCTCTGCAGATCTAAGCCTCACTATGTTTAACAACACACCCGCACAAAGACACAAGAAACTGAGGAGTCCAATGAATACGGTCTTCAGGAGATGGCTGGCAATTTTGATTTAAATTTTGCAGCTGTAGAGAGACTGCTCCCACCTATCTCATTTAGTGACTGGTGATATGAATGTAAAAATGAATAATAAAAATCATATAACGTTGGTCTTGTTGCAGTTCCTACCAAACTGCCAGCCAAGACCCAGGACAAAACAGAACCTAATCCAGTCTCATGGCAGGTCATCTTCATGAAGGCAAGGCATAATAACAGTATCGTGTTGAAGTTACGCTGCCATATTTCCTGCCTGCTCTTTCTTCCCTTTGTCATTTCTTAGGTGTGAGATGTGCTCATTGTGCCAACAAGCAGTAGACTAGAGATATCAATATAGTAGTACTATGACAAACCTATACCAATCTTAAAATGTCTTTAAGGCAGTTTTTACCACAAGGAATCGTAGAATCACAAGGTTGGAAAGGATGTACAAGATAATCTAGTCCAACTGTCCTCCCATTATCATTGCTACCAGAAGATACTAAACCATAAAAGATAAAATCCTTTTTTCTTTTTCAGAAAAAAGAATATTTTGATATACTCCTTAGATTACCCAAAGTTAATGGCTTGATAAGAAAACTGTAGAATGCATTCTATGTCCACTGATCAATAATAGCTTCAGATTCTCCAAAAGTTGACAAAAAGAGATTCTAATCCATTCAACATATGCTTAAACCTTCACGGGATCAAGACAGTGCTGTTTTATGCAATACATGAATACAGCACTTCTTGAAACTTTACAAGGCAGCTAATCAGGTGTTACTCAGGAAATCTAGAAGCCAGAGCAGTCAAAGAACAAGATCAGGCCATTCCAGAGGTAGGCAATTCACCACAGTCAAATGCTTAGAAAACCTCATCATTCTCTGCTTTGGTATCTAAAACTGAAATCAACTACTGCATAATATGGCTAGTGCTTGCAGTTAAACCAGGCATATTGATTTCAACGAAGTATTCATAATAATAAAACACCTTATGGTTTCAGACAACTGCAAGGTCATAAAGCTGTGAAAATGGCTCTGCCCCGCTGCTCCTGCCATGTGTAGTGCCATGTATACCTACCACAGGATGCAGAACTGTGACAAAGACTGCAATGCAGCTACACTGTTTGTCAGCATGCAGCGTTTTCCCTTTTTCTACCTAAGTCTACTATTCCGTATTCATACATCTCTCTTGTTTCAGTGGAAGCAAGGAGAGTATTCCTTCACTTCACTGAGAGATACTTATGTGTGGAAAAAGAACTTGATATTATGTGGAAAGCAAAATAAACAGATTGTCAGAGCAAAAAGCTAAGCCAAAGTAATGGAAATAAAAACATACCAGATGAAGATAGAATTGATTATTATCATGGACATTTAGTGAACTTTATATTCAGTGGATGAGCACAAATTCATATTTTCTTACTTTACTATGACTCAACTTTAATGAAAATCAGAGTGTAGATAGTCAATGCTTCCATTTCATTTTGAATCAAGGCATAAAGCAGTCTTTCATCTTGTACAGTCTTATCATAATTTTGTAAAAAAACAAAACACACACACACAAAAAAACCCTGCAGGTAAGACAATGCCCATGACATTTCTGTGTTCAGTAAATTCCGTTTTGTCAGTATTTATTCATCCGTCATCTAAGATGGAGATGTATTATGGCCTTCAATTCAATGAAAATTTTTGTTAGCAAAAAGTTTGCTGGCAGAATTTTTTTGCAGGAATGGGTTTAACTGGACTCACCTGAGTTCTTATGAAATTGCAATGGATATGAAGAGTGTCTTCAAAGCTAATCCTTTCAGTCTAACCATCTTACCACATTTTGGATGCTAGTTACTCCTGGACTGCTAATGATAGACACAGATTCTAAACATCACTAAAATGGTGAGTATGTGGAAAGGAGGTTCAGCATGCTTTTTCCTCATGTGTTCCACATGTAACAACATACTGGAAATAGGAAAAATAAAAGAATTCACACATTTCCATGTTGGGCTCAAGAAATGGAAAGTACTGTGACCAAATCTACTCTTATTTTCTATCTATTAGGATCTTGAGAATTAATGAAACAATATAAACTGAAGAAGAAACCTCACAAAACCAACATAGTGTATAATTACAGATACAGTGCAAAGGGCTAATCAATGTTTAAAAAAAAAACAAAAAACAAAAAACCCTTGCCACAAAACAGTACCGGCTGCAAAGCTGTCCATATGATGTCAGTGCAACAGGATGCTGCAAAGAGAAAAAAACAGCACTGTAAAGAAGGTACTTGAGAAAAAGCGTTGTGTGTATTGCTATCAATTACATGTAATTCTGGTAGATGTGGCTTCAAAAATTAAGTATCTTCTGTAAAGAGGAAGCAGGGAAAGTCAGTGATGAACCTGCAGTGCAGTCATACATTACAGACAACAGAAGCTCCTTTTTCCTGGGCAGAAATTACACCAATGTGACCTAAATGCTGAAACAAACTCTCTATACCACCCTCAAGTATGCAATTGTATTCTGGACCTGTAGGTAAGCAAACTTTCAGAAGTTTGCCAGAA
The DNA here is from genome assembly GCF_019238085.1 of Lagopus leucura. Classification (NCBI taxonomy): domain Eukaryota; kingdom Metazoa; phylum Chordata; class Aves; order Galliformes; family Phasianidae; genus Lagopus; species Lagopus leucura. The sequence continues at coordinate 14,835,837 of NW_024962255.1, read as the reverse complement.
ATGTCCATCTGCTCTTTGTATTTTGTTACACCTGCAGACCTATCAGATCCTCCAAGACAGCCTTTCAAGATTATTGTAGAATGTTTTTTTTTTTTTGCTTTAAAACCTGTTTCTGCATGCCTGTTTCAAGACACGACTCAGCACAAAGGGCTCGAGACCTAAAGCAGGCTATTTTTTACCAGAGAACTTAGCCTGTGTGCAAGTTGCACAATGAAGTAAGAGGCTTATTAAGTTTGCACACTTACATGAAGTGGGAGTAAGCACGTTATTAGGCCATAAACGTGCCCCAACTCCTCTCTGTAATGTCTAGCTGCTGCAGATGATGTGCAGGCCAGAAGGATTTGTCTGTGCATTCGTTTTTCCGGATCTATTGTTTGTTAAAGAAGCACCACCGGCGATGCAGGCGGGGTAACCGTAGGCGCCGGGTTACAGTCAGCACCACAAGGCGCTCCGAGGGTGCAGAGTTCAAGGCTGTTAAACACGCTCCGTACCGCTGAGAGGTTGATATTTTAAGCATGTCTTGAATGCCAACGTGTAATTTGATTATCTGTTATCAAGCCTGCACTACAAGAATTCCTCTTCCCGAAGAAATCCGGATAGTGCCACACAGAAATTTGCCATCCGACTTTTACCGTGATAGATTCAATAGATATACATGTGCAAGAACAGAAGATCAAGTCAGTGCGAGAGGCGCTGCCGGGATCTCTAACCTCGCACCAAACCAGGTTTAATTCTTCCCTCGTAGTGCCGCCCCGCAGCGCCCGCGCTCAGAGCGATTTACGATGGCGGTGCCCGCGCACAGCAGCGCGTGGTGCCGCGCACCCCCATCGCCCGGCACGGCCATTGGCACGGCCGCGTGCTCGGGGCATTTACAAGAGAAAGGACATCTCGTACTGCGGGACAACGGCCGCACTCTGCAGTCACCACAGAAGGGATTTCTGTTGCTTTTTGCTTCTGCTCCGCCCTTCTTCTCTCGCAACCACACCGCTCACCACAGCCGCTCCCCGCCGCGCGGGGCGGAGCACCCCCCGCCAGGCACTTCTCCTCAGCGCTGCGGAAGCGGCTGGGACCGCGCCCGGGGCGTGCCGCACCCTGTGCCCGCGGGCACGGCGCGGGGCAGCGCTCCGCACTCGGAGACTTCGCGAAAGAGCCGCGCGGTGCCGCGCGACCTGCCTCCCCTCGGCACGACCGCCCCAGCTCGTGCCGGCGCGGGAGGGGGAAGGAGAGGGAGGAGCGGGCACAGGAATCCCGCCACCCCCCGCCGCTATCCCAGCGCCGCGGCTTTAATCGTCTCCTTATATGGACAGCAGAATGTCTGACGTCATCTCAGCGCTGGGAAACCAGCCACCGCGCAACCCAGCTTGGCGGCGGGGGCGGGGGGGCGGGAGGCGCTGGAATGCTGACGGACGCGGGCTCGCGCCACTGGGAGCGGCGGCGGCGGCGCGGCCATTGGGCGAGGGTGGTGGCGGGGGCGGGGAGCGAGGGGGTTGGTTGTGGCGCCTGAAAAGCCGCCGCCTGGCTGCCGAGGGGTGCCAGTGCGGGGTGGGGGCCGCCGGGGGAAGGCGAGGGCAGCGGGTTCGAGTCCCGCCCGCGCCGGGAACCGCCGCTCCGCGCCGCCGCAGCCCGCTGAGGGGTGAGGAGTTCGGGGCGGCGGCGTTTCCTTCTTGCTTTCTCGTTTTTCTCTCTCGGCGGAGGCCGCGGCTTTCTCCGTGGGGCGCCAGCCCGCGGGGACAGAGTTTCGCAGGAGTTTGTGCGGACTTCGGGCTCCGGCCCCCCGCCCCGCCGCCGCCATGCCCGTCTTCCACACGCGCACCATCGAGAGCATCTTGGAGCCCGTGGCCCAGCAGATCTCCCACCTGGTCATTATGCATGAGGAGGGGGAGGTGGACGGCAAGGCTATCCCGGACCTCACCGCCCCCGTATCGGCCGTGCAGGCCGCTGTCAGCAACCTGGTGCGGGTGAGTAGGGGCGGCCGGCCCGTCCCCGCCTATTCTCGCGGGGCAGCGCCTCTCACGGCACGGGGCCGCCCTCGCCGGGAGCCGGCCGGGCGGCGCTGGGAGCGCGTCCGGAACGCCTATGGCGCGGGGCCTGCGGGGCTGGGGCGGCTCTGCTACTCAGCTGCGGCACCGCGCTGAAGCCCCGCGACTACTGCTATTTATACCGGCCGCTTCGTGCTTGCTGAAATGCCTCACAGATGTTTTGTATATCTGGCGTGAGGTTTTTTTGGTTTTTGGGTTACTTTTTTTCGCTGTCTTCGAAACTCTTGTTTTGAAGAACAAGTCTATTGAGAAGTCGCTGAGGGCACTGGGGTTGTTCAGTCTGCGGAAGGGGAGGCTCAGGGGAAGCCTTATCACTCCCTACAACTCTCTGAAAGGAGGTTGTGGAAGGTGGAGGTCGGCCGCTTCTGTCGGATAACAGCGATGGGGGGGGAGCCTCAAGTTGTGCCAGGGGAGTGCAGGTTGGATATGAAGAAAAACTTCTCTGAAAGAGTGCGAGTGCATTGGTGCAGGCTGTGCAGGGAGGAGGTGGAGTCACAGCTCCTGGGGTGTTCAAGAAGCGCGGAGATGTGGTGCTGAGGAACGAGGCTAGTGGGCACGGTGGAATGGCTGATGGATGGGCCAGATGATCTTAGAGGTCTTTTCTAATTGTAATGATTCTAAATGTGTCTGCTGTAACAGGCGAAGTACTTAATCAGTATAATTCTCTCCTGGAGAGGAGAGAGAAAGGGGTGGGGGGGAAAAAAAAAGGCAGGGATATGACAGTGAGGTACATGGACAGGGGCCAGCTGTCCGTGCTCAGCGCTGAGTGGAGCAGCCCGGAGCTGTGGCCAGAGCACAAAGCTGGGGGCTGCTGCTTGCTCTGTTCTGCACAGCCTTGAATGAAAGCCGCTCTCTGCCTGCGGGAAGTGATGGTGGGTCAAAATCGAGCAGAATCTCTAGGATTCTTGGGGACAGCTAAACATAGCATAACTTCTCAAGGTACAAGTATTTGCAGTGTAGACACATTGGTCTGAAAAGTGCATGACTAATATGTCTGAAATGTTTTCTGTTAATGCTTTTGTGACTTGCTGCATCAGAAGAATAGCAAACTCTTGCAAAGTGGAAGTGTCTTGTTTGATGTGAAGAGCAATGGAATACTGTTCTTCTGTTCCTTTAACAGTAATACTTGTGCTTCTGTTAGGTTCACTTGTAGACTCTTCTGGATTCATTTTGAAACGTAACACACTTCATGCTGGCTATGAATCCTGTAAAAATCTTAAGTTGATCATAGAAAGCATTTTCTCTTAACAAAAAAGTTTAGAGTTGGACTGTAATACATGGTTAAAATACTGCATCACAGTTAACTGATACATTCATTAACATGTGGAAATCGTGGAGCTTGTGGGGATAAGGAGCTGTCAAGATGAGTAGTGCAAATGATTCGTTCATTAGATTTCAGCTTGCAGTACTTCCAATGCAGTAATAGCTCCCCACTTTGAGGTTCTGCAGTGCAATTATTGCTTCTGATCCTATGACTCTGTGAATTCTATGGGATGTGCTCCACAACACTTGTGCCTCTCTGGCTTCAGCTGAAGCTCCTGAGTTCTGATGAAAAGGTCTGCCTGCAGAGTGAACAGCTGTAGTAGGTGCTCTGCTTGTACGGGTGTTCAGCCACAGTGTGTGAAATGCTTTTCCTTGAAAGGAAGACTTCAGATGTAACTTTGCTTCTGAGCTTAGCCTGCCTCACTGAATTGTATGATTTTGTTCATTCTTCTTATGCCTCACCACAAGGAAGCTCAGTCTCAAAAAGTAGGACTTATTTCAGAAATCCAGAAATATAATTAGTTTTTTTTTTTTCCTACAGCTTGCTAATGCCAGACCATCTTTCATTTGGGGCCGTTTTGGAAGCCTCCGATTTTCCGTTTTGGAAGCCTCTGATTTTCTTTCCTTGCCTGCCAGCTGAATAAGAAGACAGGCTGTTGAGTACAGTTTATGTGTTAATTCACAGTGAGCCAATAGATGTGTAATCTGAGGTGATGCTTAAGAGAAAGATGTCCTGGTTTGGTAGAATACAGAATTGACTACGTTAAGAAAAACACAAAAGCAAAGTTCTGTTTCCAAACTGTGTAGTGTAAGTATCACAGAGAGTACAGGATGGTGAACACTGACCAGCAGAGGCTATTTTATCCATGAAAATGTGTCACACACAGCAACACCGTTCTCCAGCTCACCAGCCTTACATGGCAGTATAGGCTCTGTAGTTTAGAGCAAAATTGAATCCCTGTGACTATTGCATCAGTAAGCAACTGGTGGTAGCTGAGATCTTCACCTGTGCAATGCTGAGGAGATGTGAAAAATGGGTTAAGAAAGATGTCTCCTTCAAAGAAGGAGCCCCATGCAGTAGCTTTTTTTTTTTGAAGTTCATTTTGTTGATGTTCTTGAGGTACAGGTAAGGCAGTGTACTATATTGAGGTTGGAGTGGAATTTGATGGATCTTCTGTAATATACTAAATCAGTTTTTTATTTCTTTAACTGAAGATCTTAATGTTTTTATTGGCTGGTATTTGGAATGGATGTGTGCCTCTTAGGGAAAGGTTTGGGTTTGGCTTGGTATTTCTTGTAGCTGAAGATGTACCACAAAAATGACAGGATTGTTTGGAGGAGAAAAATTAGTCAAGCTCAATAGGCTGGGAGTAATTTGGAGCTTGCCAAATATACTTCAAGTTTAGTGGGCAGTAAAATGAAATCTTGAGTGATCAAGCTTGACTTGAAGGAAATTAACCTTATGGTACTTTAGTGGTTTTCTAATTTCTTTCATAAAGCATTAATCAAATCTATCTCTTTTTTTTTAGAAGGGACTTCTGTCGAAGATGACTAATAGCAATGCAGTAAACTTAAACCTTTCATACCCTGTATAAATAACTTCCCAATTTTGTGGAGGGGAAAAATAACTACTTTCCAGTAGTGACTTAACAGTTCTATCTTCAGAATAACGTTATAATACCACAAAACAGAGAAAGCATGTTCTAGTCTGCCATTTTAAACTCTGTTCACTTACTGCCTTGTATAGATTCTGATTTTCTGCTGTTAAAGATATGGACTACACTTATCACTTGTCTCTAGTGCTTCAGACTGAGCTGCTTCACAGCAGAACCTTTGCTGCTCTGCTAAACATCAGCAGTCCCATAGATGAAGCAGCTGAGCTTATCAGATAGGGAATAAATTCTGTGCATGATAGGATAGCAAAGGTGAGTGTGTGAGGAGGCTTAAGTACACACAGCTTAAGCTCAGAAGTGGTGTCAGTGGCTCAAGAAGGTGTTGGCTTTTTAGGGGCTGAGTTGTCTTACCAGGTCAGTATTCTGAAAGATTTGACTCTTTACTTGAGGCCAAATGTTGGACCATTGACCACTGTTGCTGTTTTTCACTTTGAGTGAGTTCAGTCTGTGAACTGGTCATAATTAAATGTGTTCTCAAATAAAGTGTCTGAGATGGCTTGGAAAGGAGGTTTTCATTTCCTTTAATTGATGTTGCAGCTTGTATATTTTTTCCATCCTCTGTGTTACATATGCTGTTTTTTTTTCCATTTTAAGTTATGTATTGTATAATGTTTGCATATATCCAATTTCTGTTCCATGAACTTTTATGGAGAAAAATTGTTTTACTGTCTATTGAATAGTAAGTATTGCATTGCTTAGAAATACATTCTGGATGCTGTGACGAGCCTTTATTCACTTACTGAGATTTGGAGGCTTAGGAAACTATACTGATATCTTTCTGCATCAATGACAGTTACTGTGCCAGGTCAGCTATGAGTATTTTTTCTTGCAGTTGTGGTGCATCAGATGTTTCCCTTCAGTCCTGCAAGCCCAACCATTACCTCACCATGAGCACTGGTACTGAGGCAAACACATGAAGCTTAAAATACAAATATGCACCTCTCCCACATTTTTGTTTTCAGTCTCTCCTTGACAGCTGTCCTATCTCATCCTCGTGAACAATGAAGTTATCTCCTGAAGCAGTCAGTCTGTTCTGGGTACGTATCCATGGGCTTTTCTCAAGTGCAGGAAATGACAAAGGCTCATGGGGCAGTGCAGAAAGAAGAGCATTTTCTGTGGACAGTCTGTGAGTTACCTGGTAATGGCTGATGCCCATTGGACTGGAAATCACTCGAGTTTGTGGAAGATGCAACGTACCTTGAAACCCCTGTCATAATTGCAGTGGTAAAATTCAAGTACATTGCTGAACATAGTTAATATGGAGAAATGGTGTGGAGAATTGATTGGGAAAGCAGTTTTCTTGTCCTAGACTTTCTCCTGGCAGAGCTGGCTTGCCTATATCTCAGGGTGTGTGAGAGAGGAGCGAGCTTAGTGAAATGATTATTTGGGAAAGAAATCAGCTTGCTGTGTTTTAGAGCCTCATTGAGGAGGGCAGAAAGGAGAAAACAATAAGGTGTTTTTTTTTTTTTTTTTTTTTTCTTCAGGTCTGTAGTCACTTTCAGAGGCTTTTTTGGTGTTGTCTTTTTTCCTTCATTGCTTCCTGCCATACTGAAAAAGTGAGTTGTTAGAGCAGCTCATCTGAACTGTACTGTGTCTAAATGTACTGCCAAATAGCAAGTTAGTAGGAGTGCTAGAAGAGCCCTGAAGATCTCGTGAGAAAATAGACCTTTTCATTGTGTATTTCTACGTTACATGTTTATATATAGTGGAAATCTATGATTACTGTTGGGTGTTATTTCTTTATAACATGCATGTAATATGTATTTGCTTACCTTTGAAAGAACGTCATCCTACTTTGATGTATCCTCTTTAGGACTTCTTTTTTTCCAGACCATGGGAACAGTGACCGTGTGTTCTTATTGGATGAAAGTGTTCCAGCAGTGTGCCCTTGTGGCCAAAAAGGCCAATGGCATCCTGGGGTGCATTAAAAAGAGCGTGGCCAGCAGGTCGAGGGAGGTGATCCTCCCCCTCTACTCTGCCCTGGTGAGGCCTCATCTGGAGTACTGCATCCAGTTCTGGGCTCCCCAGTACAAAAAAGACAGGGATCTCTTGGAAAGAGTCCAGCGGAGGGCCACAGAGATGGTGAAGGGCCTGGAGCATCTCCCCTATGAAGAAAGGCTGAGTGAACTGGGTCTGTTCAGCCTTGAGAAAAGGAGACTGAGAGGGGACCTGATCCAGGTCTATAAATATCTAAGGTGTGGGGGGCAGAATGGCGAGGCCGGACTCTTTTCAGTGGTGAGTGGAGACAGGACAAGGGGAAACGGCTGGAAACTGCAGCATAGGAAGTTCTGCACAAATGTGCACAAGAACTTCTTTACAGTGAGGGTGACGGAGCACTGGAACAGGCTGCCCAGGGAGGTGGTGGAGTCTCCTTCTCTGGAGATGTTCAAGACCTGCCTGGATGCCTACCTGTGCTTTGGCAAGGGGGTTGGACTCGATGATCTCTGGAGGTCCCTTCCAACCCCTACAATTCTGTGATTCTGTGAAAGCAGTGAGGGTGTGTGCATGGGGGTGGGCTGAGAGAAGGAGTGTTGAATTAGAGCAACTTTGTAACAACAAAAACACATCAATTTTTTTTCTTTTATCTGTTAGGAGTCATCTCTATTTAAGTGGTAAATCAGTTTCTAACTTGAATAGAAAAATCTTTGTTCTGTTATGTATTTGGAGACTTAATTTATACCAGCCTGTTCTCTAAAAGGAATCTTTTGTTCTGTTTCTTTAAATGTGCATTGAGATAGTGAATGCCTTCATTAGTAATTACATGCAGCTTGCCCTTGGGCATAAAAACAGTATTATTCAGCAGTGAATAGATAACCTTAAAGTGGTTGGCTGGACTAAGGAGTTCCATGTGCCAACAATATGGTGTATACCACTGCTGGAATACGCTCCGGAAAACTCAGTGCTTGCCTTTTACTGTGTGAGTGTATTTCAGCAGTGAGGGAGCAGTGGTTAAATCCAAGAGTGGAGGCTGAGGTGTTTCTTCCCTTTCCTGACTTCTTGCAACTTCTGTGTTACATTTCTTCTTCGTGCTCTGAAACTGGAGGATGTTTCTTCTCCTCATAGTTCTATCAGCCTGTAGGCATGAATTCCTGTACAGTTTTATAAAAGGAACGAACCAAATAAACATAGTGAACTGTGTTTTACACAAAACAGAAATGCGTAGCTTCATAACCTCAGGAGGGTAATTTGCATGTCTTTCACCTTCCCAGTGTAGCTGTAATCTGGACTGATGAAGCAAATATTCAAGAGGGTTTAGGAAGAAAAAACAAGTAGTGGTTTTAAAGAGGTGTTAAACAAACATGGATGTTAATGCTAGTTATGGTAAATGCCTGAGAAAGTTAAGTGGTGGTTGCTGCAAATGCTGGGTTGTGTTTCTTTGGTTCCACATCTTCTAGAACTCTTAAAACAAATGACACTTCTGCCAATTACTTTTCCAAAGGACTGAATGGACTGATTTGACACTGCCTTGAGTACTGCTTAACTTTAGCAGTGGCCTCATCTAGAGTTAAGATTAACTTTAAGTCCCCATTTCAGTATTGTACAGCTTGAAAGTGTTCTGAAGACCTTGTCTGACTGGTTTTTTTTTGTTGTTGTTGTTGTTTTTTTTTTTTTTGGAGTCTTTCTGACATTGTATTTGAGGTGAAAAGATACAAAGACAACTGCTACTGTTACTAATGTTAGTTTTCTTACACTGCTATTTCTGCCTGTATAAAGCAAGTCATACTGGCAAATGAGACTGTAAAACTCTGAACTCTGCTACAGGAGGTTGGGTTTTTCCTTTAGTGGCAACTTCTGTTCCTTCATTTTCTCAGTCAAAAACTGTGAATTGCTGCTTGTTACAGAGCCTGCATCTGCAGCCGTGGTTTTTAATTCTTGTAAAATGTTAACACTGCTGGCATTAATGTTTAAACATAACAACAGGAATTCATACTAGATAGCATTGACACTAGTGAATTTCAATAGTAAAATATACTCTGACTGTATGCAGTTAATTTAGTGCATGTATATACAGCAGTTAATGTTTCATGTATAATTTCTTGCTTCTTTTTTATGACATTCTTTAAGAGAGAACTGAAGTCTAAAGTACAAGTTTCTGTAGACAAATGGAGATGCAACACAAAGGGCTGATGATGAAGGATGTTGCAAATGTCTGCATTTCAGAAGACACTGCTTATAAGATGACTAAGTGCATACAGAATGGAAATGATCGAGTAAGGTCTGGATTTTCCATTCGGTTACAAATGTTTCACTAGTAAGCTCAAATCTTAATTGGGAAAATTCTTCATGTGTAATATTTGGAAATAGGTCCAGTTTGTCCCTGTAGTAAGTTGAGAACATAGTGCATTTTGAAGGATATTTGAAGGTTGAATGGAGAATCAGTCCATGGAGTACAGCTTGGCTTTGTTTGCTTTGCCTAATTATTCAGGTCTGCTGAGGTATGACTTGTGCTAGGTACTGAGACCAGGCTTTCTGTGGAAACGTTGAACAACTCACTTGGAAAGAGAACAGTATTCTAAATTAAACAATATGCTGATGCCTAGGAATAATTACTTTGATTCTGAGTGATGATCCATGAATAGCAATACTGGCTGGTGAAAGGGGAAAATGAAGGAGCAGGAGGGGAGAACAACCACTGTAAATCCCAAAACCTTAAGATCACTGGAATTGCCAGCTTATATTGACTGTTTGATGATGTTCTTGAGAGCTTTCCTCACTGAGAGAGTTAGAGCAGTTTCCCAGAACCATTACATCATAGATAGGGTGGGATACTGGTGGTTTTCTCAAAAAAACAAACAAACAAAAAAAAAACCCAGAAGACAGAAATGAACTGTTACTGTAGAAAACTTGTATGCCTTGTTGTTGGCTTAGTATCCCTCTGAAGAACCCCATATTAATAAAATGGCATTTTTCTTTTATGTCAGTGGTTACACTCACATCACAGTAAATGTGATCTGATTACTTAACACTCAAGATATATTTCCCTTGCTCCAAAGTCTCAGGGACCCTGGGCTACTGAGAGAGAAGTCTTTTAGTAAAGGCTGAGGTGAAGAAGACATTGAATACTTAACTTTTTTGGTTTTGTCACCAGCCATTCAGTAGTGGGCCTGCATTTTTTTTTGCTGCTGACGTACATACAGAAGCGTTTTGTAATTTTGTATGAATGTTGTAATTTTGTTGCCCATTGTGTTCCTCACAAAATTTAACTCTACATGGGCTTTAAGATCGACCACACTGCTTTGTATTCAGGTAATATTTCTATTTCTCCCCTGAGTCACCTCTCTATTCTTCTGCTTCTTGTATTCTTCCTTTTTGAGTCAGAGTTTGGTCAGTAGTGGTGTGTTTTTTCCATAAGGCTTCCTGCCATCTTTTGGGTGGACTGTTCTTGAGCTAAGAGGAGGTAAATTTGGAAAGTCAACCATTTCTCCAGAGCCTCTCTTCTTTCTTAGGCTGCATCCTTGTATTGCTTCAAGCAGGTCCTTCTGTTCCAGAGAACCATATGTATATATATGTATATATCCATATATAACCCCATGGATACCTTGTCACTTGTGACATATCTCTGGGGAGTCATTTGAATGTACTTAACGTTATTAATATTAACTAGTACATGAGTACTAAATATTTATCTTAAATGTTATCAGTATAAAAATGCTACTAATATCCAATTAAATATCCAATTAGAGGATACGGGAAATGGCTTGCTGCTGCTGTTCTTCATGGGGTGTCAACTTGCTTTTAAATTTTAAACCCTTTTTTTGTAAATTTCTTCCGAGTTTCCCACTTGAGGCATTCAATATGTGTGGATGGATTTAAATATCCTTCAGCTGAGTCTGCAAAGCTGATTTCTTTTTTTCTAGTAGGTCAAGTATAAAAATATATTCTTTACTTTTTGTGTAACTTTCAAAGCTCTAGATGAGAGGGCAAGTTAGTAAGCTTGCCTCTAGTTATTGGTCTACACTAAACTTCACTTTCATTATCCTAGCTGTCTTTATAGCTTTTACAGTGTAATACTTGTGCCGAATAACGGAGAGGTTAAACAAATGCAGTTTCTCAAACTTCACCAGAACAGCAGTAAAAAGGTCAGATTTTATTTAGTGTGCTGTGACTAAAATGACAAAAATAAAAAAAAAGGGGTTGTGAAGGGCCAATAGCTGCTAAACCATCGAGTTTCCTGTAGCAGCTGAAGTACTACTTAATTCTTGGCCATACTTAATTAAAAATAAAAAACCTTTTTTTCCCTCCTCTCTCGAAAAATCAAGGGGTAAGATTGGGAACTTTGGTCAATTTTTGTCTGGTTTCAACTGAACTTGAATCTTTCTCTGAAAAGGAAATTTCAGTAAGCATAGCACTTCATTTACTTCTGTTAAGTTAATACTGGAGAAAACCTGCATTCCTGACCTCCCTTAGCTGCCTGCACTGGCACTTAGGCTGTCAGGCCCAGCCCACCCCCCCGTGCAGCAGGAAGAAATGTATTTCTCTGTTGATCTGATTTCCCTTTCTCTGCCCCCAGCTTTGTGGAGATTTCTTGCAACACTGAACTATAGAATATTAAATGTTTCATCTCTCACTTGCAAGCTAACTTGTGGCCCTGCAATTTTTAGTGTGGGTATGTAGATTCTTGGGCTGTTCTTGAGTATTGCAGCCCTGAAGCAGTTCAGTAACTTGTTTGAAGAGCTACAGCTTAGCCATTGTTGTGAAAGACTCTTGGATAGTTCACTGCAAGAGCAGAAGGCATGAAACTCTTCCCTGTGTGTGACTTTTGCTAGAAAATGTTGATGAAACTGATAATTAACCATATAAAAGTATAGCATTAGAGGAAGTAAAATATGAGAGGTTTTGTAAGCTTGAAGGATCTAGTTTTTTCTTTCTAGTTGGCTTTCAATCTGGCCCAACATCTTATATTGTTTATTTTGCTTTCAGTGTGGTGGTTGCTCCAAATAATTATTTTCTTCAGTTCAGTTATGTGTAAATTCAGACCACCTTCCTCCAAAAAGACAATGTGTTGGGGAAAAGCTAGCTTCTAAAAAGACTTGAACAGTTACCACCTTACCACCTACTGCTTTAACTGGTAGCAGTTATGTGCTGTCAGGTGCTTTACAATTTTTTTTCTGCTGTTTTTAGTGCTTGACTGTGACCTTAGAGTTGTTTGCTGTTGTTTGCTTTCTTGTCCTTTTCATCTAATCCAGAAATAATGTCAGACAATTCTTTATCTGATTTTTTTTTTTTTTTTTTAATAGACATTTCCTGGCAGAAATAACTGATAAAAGTTATTTGTTATTATATGCTTTGTTACTATTTGCAAATTATTTGTTGGTATTCCCATGGAAGTTGCTGATATTCTGCCTGCTGTAATATTTGCAGAGCTGGTACAAATGGTCAAAATCAATATGGAAAATAGTCATATAATATCAAGTATTTCATTTATCCCTGGGTTTATCAAAAAAACAATACAATATATATATTTTTTAATGAAGACCACCTACAGTTGTCATTCTAGTGAAGAAAAAGCAGTCTGGGCAGAAAGTACCTATGTGAAGCTTGGGCTGGTTTAGGGACTGTCTTTCCGTCCAGTTCTATGTCTTTTATATTAGAAGTACATATTTTTAGAGATCATTCTGCTCTACCTGGAAAGTGCTCTTCTTTCCCTTGAACTGATCTATGAACATTCTGTGGTGAAGTCTTGAGTCTGTTGATGATGATAATAATAATAATAATAGATTTCTTGGCATGTTTATTTGACTGAACACAGAAGACATGGAGGACAGGATGTGTGCGGCTTAGTTATGTGGAGGGTAATGTTTGCATGTTGGGTAACGCTTTGGTAGTAGCAGGTTGTCAAAGAACTTGCAAGTGTACCAACAGCGTAATTGTGCATGGTGGTTGCTTGCTGTAAAGTTTGGCATGTGAGTAAGGAGACAATTTAGCTCTATGATAAGTTATCTGTTGAGGCAGTACTAATTAGTCTATTTGTACTTCAGTAGCAGGATTTATAAGAGGTGCTCTGAGGCTTGCTGATGATTCACAGGTCTGAGTGTGTGGAAAAGAACTGGATGTGCTTTTCTAGTCTGTGCTGTTTGGTATGAGGGATCTTTTGCTAGACTTCCTTCTAAGGTAAAAGTAGCTAATTCTGCTGAGAATGTTGTTTCTGGAGGACAATTAATGTCTTATTCCTCCAGCTGAGTTTTGGATATGCCCAAAGGTCAGAACCAGCTATCTTATTAGGTTGAAGTGGAGTTATAGTTTGTCTTAGAGGGGTTTTTAATTCAGAAATAAGAATAATTCTGTCTCACATAATTCAGCTCAATATGTGCTTTTGTTTTCTTTATGTCAAGCTATGTATCTTGGAAGTACATAAAGCATCCAAACCTCAGCCTTGTTATCAGTACTGAATTAGTAGACATTAGCAGCATGACTAAAAAAATGTTTTGGTACCTACATTTTCAGTTTGCCATATGGTTTTTGCTTCATAGTTATGTATTTTACTTGGACAGCAGGATTTCCTTTGCCTCAGGCCAACTGAATTTGTCTTAATCTCCAGTGTAGACAGGTAGGTCAGCTTGCTGCTATTAGGGACCAGATGGCTGGAGTGTTCTAATTTACATGACTTATTGCCAGAGGACTTTGAAACTGTGCCTTGCTATGCTTGGAATGTAGCCTACAGGGTGATCATGAGAAAACTGGGAGCCAATATACAGCATCCATTTTGACTGAGAGGTAAGGTGGCTAGACTGTCACTCAGCAGTCTTTGTTTGTGTCTAGCTTAAAGGAAAAAAGAATTGGTCCTATTAACTGCAAAACTATGTGCATTGTTTCTTTGGCATAGCCTGGAAGCCAGAAGACAATTGAACTGTTTCTTTAGACTTGTATTTCAACCTTTTATTGCACTGGCCTATTCTACTACATGGAAGAAAGATGACTTAGATTAATGCTGTTTTAAGAAGCTTAATCTAATAGTAATTCAGATACGGATCTTCAATGTAGAAACTGTTTTCCTTGTGCAGTTATATCAAATATTTCTGTTTATTCTTTTTTTCCTCAGGGCAGACATACAAAGAAATGAGGAAGTTGCAGAGAAATTCATGAATCTGCATTGATTTAGAACAAATTTCTGATATGAGATGTAACAATGGAAGTGTTATTTTGCTTCCTGGAGGCTTGCAATACATGGAAGAATGCGTAACTCATCAACTAGGAGTTATTTCTTTTTAATGTGAGATAGTTTGTGATGAAGTTCCTTATACAGTGTACAGACTAGATGACTTTATTTTATGATTACTCTGAATTTGTCAAGCAGAAGTTCTGCTGTAATTTGTCCTCTGGGACAAGCCTAGGGCTAGAGCCAGGGCTGTATGTGTTCAATGAATTTTGATGCAAGACTGTTCTTGGACTCCTAGATAAAATAGAGCTTTTCTTACTTTTTAACTAGGGAAAACAAGTTGCAAGGAGATCTTTGTCTACAGTATTTGAGTCCTTGTTAAAGTCAGTAGAGACATGGAAATGCTGAGTCATGGCCTGAAGCAGTGATTGAGCACCTGGTGGGAAGGCAGGGCCAACCCAGGGGAGCTCAGGTACATGGAATGCATCTGAGTAACGAGAAGAGGTGGAGGCAGGATCCACCCCCTCCCAAACCTCATTTAAGGAGTGGCAGTGGAGGCAAGGGCATCACTTGCTGGAGGTCCCTGCCTACCTGAGGCCTTCCAAAGGTAAGCAGCTCTTTTCCTTCATTTTTGCATCTGCAGGTGCTGTGTTTTGGCTACAGCAAATGAGAATGAATTCAAGACTTTGCCTCCCTGCTATTATGTCTGTACTTTTCATCCCATTATAGTATTACACCCTGCTCCCCAATAATAAACAAACACCCCACCACACTGAAAAAGAAGCAGCACTACCAAAACCCAAGCAGTGAACTTTGGACTCCCATGTTAAACATGCTGTGACACACGCCGTTGGTTCTGCTTCTGGGAGAAGTGGGAGAACTAAGATGCAATGAGATGTTTGCTCAAACCACAGCAGGATACCACAAACTCCTAAAGAATTACAGAAGCTGAAACTGTTTCCCCTTCTTGCTGGAAGGCTGTTCTTATCTATATCCAGCAGGCTGAGAAGATAGAAAAGGGACCTTTGGCAGTCCAATTGTCTTTCCTGCAACAGAAGCAGATATGACAAAACTGAACCTGATCAGGAAGTTTTCTTCTTGCTTTGCCATGGAGAAAATACCCCACAGCTGGAAACTGGGAACACACTGATAGGCTACTGATGAGTGGAAAATAAGAGTGTGTAAAATCTACAAATAAGGTTGAAATCTGAAAGCTGCAGGAACTCTCAATCTTATATTGATCCTTCTAGCTGGAAGCCTTTTTCCAGCCTAGAAACCTTTTCAGTGCTCAAATATGCCCTCTGCTGAATGTGTCCCATTTCCATAAGATTTCTAGTCTTTCAGTGTCATGTCCACTGTTGTTGAGTAGCAGGGAAGTAGTTTGTTCTCTCTTTGAGTCGAGCCAAGTGCCTCTAGTTGAAATTACTACTCCAGCAAGGAGAATGGAGACCAATATGGATGTTTTGAAGTTGGAACAATGAAACTGACTTGGTAACATTTGCTTGAGAACTTCCCTTCCCCTCTGCAGCTCTGGGCTGATAAAATCTTCAAGAAGTGAAGGTTTGATTACTGTGTTAACTGGTGAAGAGTGACTTTGGAGCAGTGGGTAGAAGCCAACTAATTATTATTAATAATCAGTGATATGAATTTCATGGAAACTGTTCCCTCCTGATTAGTTAAGGGAAGATTATTGTAGGTGAAACAACATCTGTGTATCTGAAACAACAGTTGTAATCCTGTTTTTTCCGCATTTAACCTATTGGATAAAAATAAAATAGAGGTTCCCATGGTAACTGTTCCTTATTAGCATGAAGCTCTTCAAGTCTACCTAAAATAGGGGATGTATAGATATTACCTCCTAATAATAACCCCCTCCCAATTCCCTTGGCATTGATATATTGATAAGGTGGAATGAATCTGTTTTGTGTTACACGGCAGTGTGTCTGAAAATTGCTTAGTCCATATAAAATTCAGTCTGAAGAAATGATTTCCTGTTAAAACAAGGAGCATCAACACCAAAAATGGAAACACTTAGCCAAAAAAACTAAAAGGGAGAACACCCAAGTATTTTTGGGATTGTGTATTTTTAGTCACAAATATGGTTTCATGTTTTGAGAATTCATCAATTAAATGGTATGTGCTGTGTGTTATTGTCTTGCCTCTACACCTTGATTACAAATGCAAAGAAAAGCTTAGAGATGTTAATGCAGAGTTATGTAAATATGGAGTACTTTCAATTGTGTCACAAGGTTTTATGTTTAAACAGTCAGTTTAAACTGAGACCTCATGGAAACTACCCCGAATTTTGTCTTGTCTATGGGATTTGTAGTGTGAATGGAATGCTTTTGTCATGAACTGGATGAGAAATGGGCTGACTTCAGTATTTAGGTTAAAGGCAGTTTCTGTTTGAGAAGTTCTGAGGTTAGAGCTCTTCACAAAAATTTAAAATGGAAGTAGGTTCATCCTGAACATTACTTTAACTGGAAGACTAAGGGTTCTTGGTAGGCATATCAAGGGATGCCCATGTTTAGATAATGTATTTGTATACATATTATAAAATGTTAGTGTATCTATAATCAGTGGGTAATAAACTGAAGTCTGTCTTAAGAGACTTTTCAGACTGAATGTAGAAATACTTTTGTATAAGCTAGTGAAAATAGCAGTAACTTGCATGAGCTCCACTGTAATTAACACAGAAGTTGTCTCTTGGGTGCTTGTGTCTGTCTTTTCAACATAATATAGCAAGCTGAATGCCTGTTCTTAGCCAATCAAAGAGCCTTTTTCCCCTTAGTTGCAAATAAATGCTTTCTTTAGCAAGTGTGTATCTTCCCAAATATTCTATTAAAAGGAACACGTTTGGACAGATGAAAAAGAAATTCTAAAGGCAGTGGCATTTCACCTAATGGCTTTTGGAAATAGAAGTATTGCTGCTAGTTTCCAGTGTGTGATCTCCTGTGTCTATACGGTGTGACACTGTGGAGTTCAGGCTTTATGCAGTTGTTCCTTTCCACTGTGGTCTTCATCAGAAATCAGTAAAATAAAGTGCAGTGGAAATAACTGAAGCAAAACTGGTGTGCTGTGTCTGGGTCATGTAACCCTGCCCCAAGAAACGGTGTGTGAGCTGCATCTGTAACTGTACTCTTGAGGCACTACTGGGAAGTTTAGGAAGCATGGTAATGCTGCAGTGCTATGTGCCAGCACAAGCATGACTGGTACTGGGCTACAAGGAGCACAGAGATGAAAAACCATTGTAAAATTTCTGATGTCTCAGTGCTTTCCTCCATTACTTGTAAGTATCTGCAATAGTACTCATAAATGTAGCTTTAGTTAATTTAAGAATTATTAATTGTAGGCTAGACTGACTCTGAGTTTGAACCAATAGAGTGTTGGGGCTGGTGTATATCTGTAAAACCCCTCTGAAAGGGGGAAAGGGAAACCAAAGAAGGGGCACAGCAGTTTTGGCAAATAGAGTAAATGTGCAGCTAAGTGATGCTTCTGGAGTGCTGCACAGTGTTTGAATTGGCAAGTGCTATGCATGTTGGCACACTGCAACTTCTGTTAAAAACCCAGCAAATCTTAAGTACCAGCTGATGGAGAGTTTTTTAATGCTATCTTGTCTAGCTTGAGCAGGCTTGGCAGCTCTTGACACATGCTAGTGTCTGGGCTAATGACCTTCTGCTTTGTGGTGCCTTTCTGAAAGCCTTATTCAGCTGGAAAACACAGTGAACAAAGGAGCTGGAAATATTTTGTCAAGTTGGTGATCTCACAGTCTAGAGAGCCAGCTAGCAATTATAAAGGCTTCTACTGTATAACACATGAGTTAGTATATAGGAAAGCCCAGATCTATCACTCAATTAGCTTCTGTGTAATTATTTCTGTCTATGGATGGTGTGGATGTGAAGTGTGTTCTCAGTAATTAACTAAATTTTTCTAATAGAGTGGGCAGGTTCAGTAGCAAAATAGGGTTTTTTTTGTTTTGTTTTGTTTTTTTTTACTTGCAACTTGGCTTCTGACTGGTGGGTTTGGAGGGAGCAAAACCTACTTTCTTTTTTTTTTTTTTTTGTTTAAATTTTCTTTCTTCCCCAACACAATTAAATGCAGCAAACATAGTGTTGTTTCTGTGGAGAATGAAGAGGGGGGTGAGTGTCCTGTCAGCAGAGGTGTTGGAGGGAGAGAACATAGAAATTTCTAAGGCAGTGGACTAATTTGGTATGTAATGGTGTCAAAGCTAGATACAGCAGCAAGTAGCCTAGCTGTCATGAAGTATGACTACTATTTTTTGGCTGTTCTTGTTGCTTTCTGTTTTCATCTAGGCTTTACACTGACATTCTCGATCTTAACTATAACTTCTTTTTCCTGCAGGTTGGAAAAGAGACTGTGCAGACAACAGAAGACCAGATCTTGAAAAGGGACATGCCACCAGCGTTCATCAAGTAAACTCATTTTATTGTAAATCTTTTGCTGTTTGTACGGGAAACCTGTTCCAATGATGAGTCAATGTTATCACTTCTGCTGTATGGAGTAGAAAACAGTCTTGTCTAAATAGTTCTCTTTGGAGGCTTGAGGCTCACCTTTTTCCAGAATTACTTTTTTCACAATGACTTCTCCTGTTAGATACATATCTATATGAATAAAATCTAGGGTGTAGCTTCCTTTACAAGTAAGAGTAACACTTAATTATATGCTGTTTATACTTTGCTTAACATTTGCAGAGATGATATGGTATTTTCAAATGTTTTGTGTTAATTTGGTAGGCATATGTGAAAGTGGCTGTATAACACAGCATATTTGTCGAGGCATTGCTATGGCTTCAGGAGCTTTCTAGGGGAATCAGGCAAACAAGGTCTATAGGTCAAACGTAGCCTTGAAGCAAATGGTCTCTTCTGAAGAGGGAAGTTAGTAGATATGAAATACATACCCGTATATCCTTCTGTGGATGGAAATTGTGCTTTCTAAGACATATGCTTCTGTTCTTGGAAGAGCTACAAGCAAGGGAAAGAGTAATTAAAGTTATATGGCATATTCTGATTTCTGAAGTCTTTTGCAAAGACTGAAGACTTTTTAAGAAAACCTGTATACCTGTAAGGTATACACAGGTTAATAAGAAAAGATTTTACACAGAGAAGATGAGAAGTGGAAGAAAAAAATACATGTTGTCCCTGGTAAAGATGAGAGGTAGTCAGTGGGGCTTTAAAGATGTATGCTTTTTTTAGCGTGCTCACAAATGCTCTGTAAATCAGGATGAAAAGTAAGGTGAAACTTGCTGATAGCCCAAAGTTTAATACAAGAAAGTGAGATTAATCCATGAATGAGAAATTACAGCAGGAATATATTAAACTGATTTATTTGATTTTAAGCACGGATGAAAATATTGTTAAAGTCTGAAGCTGTGCGTGTGTGGCAGAGCAGTGGCTCTAGCTTCTGAGGTGTTGGTTGGCTCTGAACTGGCCATTATGAATAGTAAGAGAGAGGTTCTGGAGCTGTGGTGCATTGATGAGAACGTCTATAATGTGCTCAGCAGGTGTCAAAACATAAGCCAAATGTTTATCAGCCAGGTTTGAGCGACCAAAATGTCACCTTATATTACTTACCATGCCTTGAATGCTGCATGGAGAAGGTGGAGATTTCCACTTACCTTTCTGTGCGAGAACTGAATGGATGCATTGCATTAATTTAGTAGTTCATAAACCAGCAGTAGGGAGGGCTTATTTATACAGGCCATGTGCTGTTAAAAATCTTCATGTATGTTTGGAGAGTAACAGCCAAATACTCAGAGGAATCTATTGTAGGATATCAAATAAGGCAAACTACAGGAAATCCTAAGAACTGAAATCAGTTGGAAGATGGGAGAGTGCCCAGAAAGAGTATGATAATTGCTTATCCTTCCAAAGGCATATACTTGCAGCTACTTTTGAAAACAGGGTACTCAGCTAAATGTGCCTTTGATACAGTCCACTGCAGTATTTATTATGCTGAGTTCCTGCCTTGTGATCCTGTTTGGCGAAATTGTTTTCTTATTTTATTTATTTATTGGAAAGTGTGTATGGGCACGTATTGAAATGAGATGAAAGCATTTCTTCTTGGTGAGTTGTGTATGAATGTGCAACCCTGCTCACTTTCTTGGATGTGTAGATCTTTTCTATGATGTGTAGAGTTTTTAGTTCATTTCCAACTTCTTGTTCACTGAAGTAAGTAAGGGATTAAGGAAGAAAAGGCTTCTCAATTGCTACACTACTGCCAGTCTTTGATCAATGTATATCGGATTCTGGAGACTTACATAGCTCAGTTACTGTAAAAACGAGATAGAGGTACAGCTGAATAATACCATGTTATACTGAAAGCAAGGACATTATTCAGCAATTCATGAGTGCTTGGACTGTAATATAACATAAAAAGTGGGATACAAAGCTATGCCACAGTAATGAAATGTACTGCACGTCATTCTTAATATCCTAAGTGCAATAACATGAATTATGAATGACCAATGGCCTTTATAAATGATTACCTGTTGCATTTGTTTTTTTTTGTTGTTGTTTATGTGGAGTTCGTATCAGAATGAGTTTGTTTCTGTTAACAATTCCTTGCTAATGCTGTGGAGTGTTCTAGCTGTGTGTGCTGTAGGAACAAGCAACAGTAGTGAGTGAGCTCCCAAGGGAATTGCACTGTTTCTGTGTTACAGGGCAGGACTTGGATGCAGGAGGTGAAACAGATGAGTGTTGTTTTTCTTTTAAAGGGCAGGGTGTTTTTTTCTGAAGTGCTGGTTCAGAAAGTCGCAGTCCTCTGTAAGAACTTGCACTAGCACTTGTCTGATGGGATAAGGCGCAGCCTGCACACACAAGTGCTGCAGTCTCTGTGCCTATTTTTACCTCTCAAAATTAACACCAACTGGAGGAAACCTGTCTTCGATGATGAGGAAGATGATCTGTTTAGTCCTGTTAATAACTTAGGTTTTGGCTTGCTTGAAATTGACACTGAGGGTTCATAATGAGTATGTGTAGTGGTAATGTGTCAGGTTTTCCAGTAGGAGTGTGATTGCACAGCAGATCTATTTGTTGGCTGCTGAGAAGCTGTCATGCATCCCTTTGCTTGCCGCTGACATAAACCACATTGGAACTATTGACCTAGAGTTAAAAAATGCTATTCTTTATCTCAGTTCTCATAGTCCTGAGGGAGTATGAGTAATGCCTGTAATTTTCATCAGATGTTTTGCACTGTGTTTGTGTTACTTGTGAAAAATTTAATGTAAAGAAGGAAAAAGCTGCAGTCACAAGTTGAAGAATAGTGCAACACCTGACTGGTCATAATAGAAATTTGTCTGTATTTAACTTGCATATTTGGACTCAATACATTAATTGAGCAGTAATGCTGTTCTATACTAACAGGATTTCTGTGTCCAAGTTGGAGTCGCGTTGCTGGGCTACTATATTAAGAATTTGATGTTAATCTACATAAAAATAAAATGTGAAGTAGTTCTAAACTGTGAGTAATCTGAACTGTAGTGAGCTTACTCACTACGATTGATTCATTAGAAATTGAAGCAAGCCTTTTTCAAACATAAATGGCATTGTTAGCCATTTGAGCAGTCATCTTCATTTCAGAGCTAAAACCTTAACAAAAAAAAAAAAAGAGAAAACCACAAAGGTAGTTTAGCATAAGCTGATTTAAATTTTTTTTTTTTTTTTTACTCCAGTATTACAAAGATGATGATATCAAGAATGAAACTGATTGACTACTGAAAATAGTGTGGGTGGAAGTAGCATGACCTGTGTTAGTCAGCTCTGTACATAACTTGGCTGGTGTTAACATAGTTCTATTGTAGTTAATCCTCTGAAATAGATACACTTAAAATAGTTTTGTTTAAAAAAAAAAAAATCATAATATACAGGGATTAGATTGAATTGGCTGCAAAACTGAGACTATGCATGTGTCATTTTCTGTTTGACGTATTTGTAAATGCTTAATCTTCTGTAATTGGGAGCATAAATTGAAAGAAAGTAGATGAGCTGTGCATTTTCCTGTTCTTAATGGAGGAACAGCTTTAGGAAAAACTGAATGTTCTTTCACACACATCTTTGAACTGAATATTTAAAGAGTATCAGCTGACTAAAAAATAAGTGCATTTATATGTAAACCTAATGGCACGATTTCTCCATCTTTACTTCTGTTTAAGTCTTCAGTGCAGGTTATGTTGTGGGTGTATGTGTGCCAAAGTCTAACTTTCAGTGTTTGGTGAGTGAAGTGAACACAGTGGGATTATAGGGGTGATTTATAGGAAGATAGAGGTGAGTTGCTGTAAGCTAGATCGTATCATGGTCTTGCATTATTCCAGCTGTTCAGCTGACTCTGTCCTCTTATTCTTTGATACAGTGTGGTAAATGGGTACTTATTTGCCAGTGAACAGATGTCCTGCCTACTGTGGCCAGTAGTTCACATGAGCAATTAATGTGAACTGATTGATCGGCTGAAGCTTCTTGCAAGAAGTCCTTACAAAAAAAGGCAGTCAGTCGTTTAGCTGTCATATAATTTTAACCACACCCCCAGCACTTCAGGCTCCCATTAAACATTTAAAAAAACAAACAGACGTTATGCTGAAATTGTTTAATCAAACATTTTTTTTGATTTACTGAAAAGCTGTTCCAGAAGCGTTCTCAATATGATCAAGATCAATGCAAAATACTACTCAAAAGGAAGCAGAGTGAAAAGTAAAATGCAAGATGTTTTCACAGTGTATTTTAGCAACTGAGCTTTTGTGCAAAATGTTAAGAATGGGTTTTAATGGCTTTTGAATGGATGTTGGCATTCTGACCTATGCAAAAACAATTACATTACAGCTGTTGTATGTGTAAGTCTAAGAAACCAAGCATCAAAATATGCCTTGCTTAGTGAACTTAACCTTTAAATGAGGTGTTGTGTAATTTTGTTGTGTAATGAGTACAGTTCTGTTTACATATCTGGCAGTTATTTGGCTGTTTTTTTCTTTCGTTTAGAATTTTTATTTATAAGCCAACTGCTTGAATATTAAAATGAATTAAAGTATTTCTGCTGTACTAGTGTCTAATTTAGTATTAAAGCACATGTGGGCTCCTTTATGATCTAGTATTCTAATGTCTTCTGGCACTGGAAGATCTCCAGCTTTGATGTTCTTTGACCATTCCTGTCTCCCTTTGCGAACTAGAAATAATTTCTGTTGTGAGGTTCTGAATGTAACAAATAATAGGTGATGTTGTGGCAACTCACAGAAATCATTAACATTAATTAATTCATCTCTGCATTAAAAAAAAAAAAAAATTGTCTTAATTCCTATCTAAGCACGTATACAACTGAAGTTTTCTTTTCTCTTGCTGTGCAATACTTGAGGTGTGGTTTCTACTCATAAAATACAAAATAATAAAATAGCCAAGATTCTGTGTCTCAGCAGTGCTTTAAAGAAGTTTTTGGCTGAATGTTTGAAACAGAAATGAACTTCTATTGAAAGCTTGGCAATGTGGTTGATTTTTGTGAGGAATGAGGAACTCATTGCAGTGAATGTTTAGGCTTATGGGGGAAAAAAAGTTCTAAGTAAATGTTTTGCTTCTTCTCCTCTTTTCCTGTCTCTTGTTCCCTGCCATGTATGCTTTGCAAGTATCAGGGGCATCTATTGTAGAAAATTCTCTCAGCTTTTTTGTACGTGGTGCATGCTCCTGAAATCTTCCAAATGCGTTGATTGGGAAGTTTATTCAGAATAGGCATTGTACAAGTTATATGCAAGATTTCCTTGTGAAGGTGCCACTCTTGGAAACTGTAAAAGAAATCTCTGAATTTTAGGAATTTGGTTTTTGTGCTGAAGTATGGTGACTTTTGGGGATAATACATGCTTACCTTCCTTTTTTTTTTTTTTCCACAAATGAAAAAGCCAGCTTTGAGATAATCATTAGTATTAAACAGATGACCGTGAAATTGAACTGTAGGAAATGAAGTATTTCTGAGCTGAATATGTTGTTTGTACAATCCCTTTCTTGGCAGATTTGAGAAGAATAAATTTGAGAAGTGGCGAAATGTAATTTAGTGCACTCAATTGACTTTGATTATATGAGTGCATGGCATAATAACGAGCAGACCATTCCCAATTTCTGTGTTAGCGTTCTCCTGTGCATTCCTGCTCTGTCATGAGCTCCCACCACCTGATGTGCAGAGCAGATGTCTTGCTAAAGAGCAGGTTATGGAAAGGTCAGCGGACCCAATTTGATCTGCTTAAGGGAGCCATTAGCTAAAAACATTACTTTCTGGAAAAAAAAAAATCATGATTTCCTGTAACGAGTTTTATTTCTAGTGCAACCAGTATTGGAAGCAACCATTAAGTTGTGTCATTTGTGTAGTAAGGAGTGTTTTTTGGCGGGGAGAAAGAGGATGGAACAACTGATTTTCCAATAGCATTTAACTGAAAATATGAGAAAAGAGTGTGCCCAAGTGGTCAGTGGAAAAAGGGCTCAGATAAGCATGGGGGAAAAAACTGGAAGATAATTTTGCTGTATTAAAAGTATTTGGCTTTTGGAACTTGATGTAATTTGAATGAACACACGGCAATCGTGCATAGAGCCTATGTATTTACACTGCTCTTAAATGAAAGAGAATAGGGGAAAGTCATGGTCAGTGTCTTCAGTAAGTACAGCTATGAGTAGCATAGCTAACATGGAATTGAATTTTGTGTTCCTCTGAGCTGTCATGAAGAAATGAAAAGCAAGCAAAACCCCAAATTTTTGTTTTTCCAGCTCTTGATATCTTTTGAATTGTTATGTTAATGGCTTGACAGAAATAACAGTAGTAAAGTTAAAAACAAATCCTTCAGCATTTTGAAGTCTGTTGCTTTACAAAGTGTTCAGCGAGTTTTGTCTGACTTTCTGCAGAGTAGAGAATGCCTGCACCAAGCTCGTTCGAGCAGCCCAGATGCTGCAGGCAGATCCTTATTCTGTACCAGCTCGTGACTACCTAATTGATGGATCAAGAGGCATCCTTTCTGGAACATCAGACTTGCTTCTGACATTTGATGAAGCAGAGGTAGGAATCCTAACATGAGTGACTTAAGTATCTGCACAATAGTATTTTGAATTTGAATAGCTACCTAACCAAATGAGCTAGTGTAAACTGTTGAACAGCTGAATGTGTTTGTTGCCTTGCCCTGATTGCCTTAGATGGACTTTCTGTCCGAAGGAGCTTAGTCTTGGTGGACTTCATTGTTAATGTCATCTTTGAATGATACGATGTTTGTGTTGCTTGGGGTTGTTCCTCAAAAAGGCCAGATTCTGTCAACTGTCTTATATCCTGCTGGCATTTTTCTATATTTCATTCACTGTACCCATATTTTAATTCTATATCTCACTGAAAAGCCCAGCATTGTTCATTAACATTTCTTTGTTTGACCCATTAGCTGTGGCACTTTAATGGATTTTGGGGGGAGGGGGCCCAGGTCACAACAAGTGTGGATGTCTGATGGTCAGCCCGAGGATGTGTTCTGATCATTCTAAAAGTTATTTCACTTGGCTACTGTGCAAGCCAAAAATTGGCTCTAAGGTGCTGTTCACAGTGCCTTAATGGAAAAAAGCCAGAAACACAAGAAAACTTGTTGTTCTTTAAAAAGGTAGGCATGTGTTGCTATTGATTCTTGTTAGCTAAGGGTTATGAGTCTTTCTTTACTCTCGTAACACTTTCACTCGGAATATGGAATTTTACACTTACCTAAGTAGCAAATATCATGCTATTATGGGGAATTAAAGCTAATGCTTAGAAATGCTCATATTAATTCTAAAGTTTAGCTTTGCAGCAATCCCTTAATCTGAGAAACTGTTATGCGTGCTGCTATTCTTAGTGATCTACCATGACATCGTCTCAGTCAACCCATGGTACTGTCAGCATGTTTCTCTGAAACAGAGAGAATGCTTTGAAATGTCTCAGATTTCATATTTCAGTCCTTTTTAACAGATGCTACAAAGTGCTACAGGTCATATTTGCAAGGAAGGTAACATCTTTTAATCTCCCTTTTTCCAGTGTTTAGGAAAGAGGTTGAGTTCTGTGCAGTTACGACTTCACTGAACTCCTGTCTTTTTTAACAACTGTGTATTTAAAAAAAAAAAAAAAGTAATAGCCTAAAATGATCAACTTTTGGCTAGTAGGGAACTCAGCATGTTTGTATCCTGCTATGCTTCAAGATACACTAACACTGGTACAGAACCGAAGTGAATTTTAAATTAATTGATGATCTATTCTAAGGGTTGAACGCTTCATGAGGTAATTCCAAATTAAATGTTAAGTCATTTATCAATGTGAATTCTATGTGATGTCAGAAATTCTGTAGCTCGAAGTAAGATGATAACGTTAACTGACTTAGGAGAGCTCTGTGTAATGAAGTGTGAACTTAATTTTTTTTTTTCTTTTTTTTTTTTAAGTTACTGAGGCAGAAATCCAGAGGTAACTGGTACAGTCTTCATAGACAGATTTTTCTGATAGGATTAAGATGTTGGATCTGTCTTTCCTACCAGGGTGCTGAATAGTGCCTTATACGTATGTGAAGCTGCGTAGTGAATAACAGCTTCTGTGAACATGTAGAGTGTGCTTTCTTTGTAGTTTTGCTTTCTCTTTTAAATGATTTTTAAATTTTTAATAGATGAAATGACAAAAGAAAATATAGAGCATGCCAGCATATGTACGTGCACTTCCTTATAGTTTCTCAATGCTATCCTTTAGTTCTTATGTAAAGTGAGAATATTAAAAGGAGGCTTTTCCATTTCTGATTGAAGCAGTGCTGATTAAATACGTTTTTTTGTAAATAAAACACTCTACAGATAGAAAATTGTAACTTCAGCAGTATTTCAGACACTTCTGATTGCCTGTAGATTATATTAGCATTAGTATATTCTGTTCTAATTATAAGCTTGTATTTCTAATTCAAGTGTAACATTGCTTCGTCAAATAAATGGTGGAATGTTTCTTTTCTAGGTCCGTAAAATCATCCGTGTCTGCAAAGGAATATTGGAATATCTGACTGTGGCAGAAGTAGTAGAGACTATGGAGGATTTGGTGACATACACAAAGAATCTAGGGCCAGGTTTGATATGCTGCATTCTATTATAAACATTCTAAGTGCAGTCTTTTCTTCTACTTCCTTTTTTTTTTTTTTTCCCTGCTCCACACCTTACTCACCTAACCAAGTTCTGAGTGTTCAGAATATGATAAAGCAGTTGGTTTGAAAGTGTCTGTTGGAAAGAGTTTTGTACTACAGCATGACTGACTACTATTTTGTCACTGACATTCCTAATGAGTACAGGATAATCAAGATGCTGGTAAATGACATGTACAGGTAATGTGTATTTTTTTTGTATTTTTTGTACACTGCTAGGTGAATTGATTATATATGCATTAGTAGGAATAAAACAAAAAATTGAGAAGGCTACAGCTGCCAAGGTTAAGATGCCAATATGTGTGTACTGCCTGAGTTGGTTAGGTCTAGTAGGAATTTCTAGAGTAGTAGAATCTGCATGTTATATATAAAAAAAAAAATCTTCGTGAGGTTGCTGATACAGCTGTCTTACTGCTTTATGCAAAAGCCCAGCTGTTATCCAAACTCTTCTCTTTCATTATTTGAATGAAATAATGAAACTTGGCTGCTTGTTACTTCACTGTGCTAGCTTGCATTCTTTCAGTGGTGAAAATAAACGATGAGGAATTGAGGCACTGAGTTGTTATAGAGGAAACCTACCATCAATCTCTGTCATCCAGTGTTTCAAATGCTTTGGTTTCAGCTAGCATAAGGTTGTTTAACAAAAACATTCTGCATAAAGTAGGTACTGTGTTGGAAAGGTAGGAATGTGTTGCAGTGAAGTTACACTGAGCTAAAGAATGCTTGTCAAGACTTTATTTGTAGATATATATGAGAATCCATATGTAATGTAAGGAAACCTAGCTCATAAATGAAATGGGATAGTAACAGACTAGCAACTCTCACATCACAGAGTGTGTTTGTTGTCCATGATGTGCTTAAAGATTGCACTATTTTTATTTAACATGTGTACTCTACGCCATTTTTAGGTTGCATATGAAGATATAGCACTCATGAAATTTCTTTTATGTTCCATGAGACATTACCTTTAGCTAAACTGACTTTTGCCTCATTTTGAATAGTAAAGGATCAAACAGAAAGAACAGTCTTCTGTTTTTACTCTCTGTTTTTACTGTTCAATTTTGGTTTCTCTGTGGTCATTATGTTCCATGTCTTTAAAATGTTCCTTAAGCTTTTTATTTTTCTCTACTTGGCTCAGTCACTTAGGACTTCTCACTGAACTTTTTTGACATAACTTCCTGTTTTGGGTGTATGATGGAGATATTAGGACTTAGACAACAGTGTGATTTCTTAGAAGTGATCTTCTCTATCCCTGCTTTGGATAAACAGTTCATCTCTTCTTTCTGGCACGCTCTACAAACAGTTCAGGAAAAGACCCTGAACTACTTGTTACTTAACACAGTCCATGCCCACAAAACTTTTTTTTGCTAGTAGTCCTTGTTCCTTTCAGTTATCACATCTGATCTTACGGTCAATGTGAGAACTGTATAAATAACAAGATTATAGAATCATAGAATGATACGGATTGGAAGGGACGAGTACAGCCTCTCCCACCTCAGCCAGGGACCCGATCAAAAAAGTGCTCAGAGGTTTTAGACTGGAAGAAGAGTGGAGGATATGACAACTTTGAGATGTCTTATATCCTTTGTACACAAAGGTGGTTCCATGCAGCTTATCTGCTCTGCTGTCAGTGTGGAGGCTCGATTACTTTTTAGACTGGCATTAAGACTCTTTTAAACTTTTGTTAAATGAGGATGTTTTTAATCCCAATAAGCAGAAAATTATTTAGGTGCTGCTGATTTTGTGTCTTTTGATGAGTAAAAGGTGGGAGTGTAACAGCACCAATTTAAATCAGCTTTCATTTTTGTGGAACTCTGCCTGAAATTTCCACTTATGCCATGCGGTAAATTTCGCCAATTTTAGCTCTTGAAAGTAGATTTGCTCTAGAATAAATTTAATTCCTTCCAAACTTGGAGAACACAGAAATATTTCCAGCAGAGCTGAAGTACAAATAGATATAATTCTTGAGCTTAGGTAGAACCCAGGACCAAGTCTTTGAAGATAAAACAAGCAAACAAACAAGTAAAAAACTGTTTGCTTTTTCTGTCATTAACTCTTAATACTTTGATTGAGTTCCAGCAAAGAGAAAAAAACCCTGCAAATTTGGTTCCAGGGGCCATGAGATGACTTAATGTCTTAAATTAGTTATTTTCCTATTTTCTTGCTGGTATTCTAAATCAAGAGTTTTGAGTCTTCCATTTTTCATTGCATAGTGGCTAGATTTTGAATCATAGACTTCACTGAAACATCTGGAATACAATTCAAATAATAGATCCTAATATTAAAATATGCTTGAAATGAAATTGCCAATACTCGTTATACTTTGTTCAAGCTTAGAAAGCTCAGTTGTTGCAAATTAAACCTAATATTGCATTTCTGCACTTCTGATAATGTTTAATTTCTTTAATCTTAAGGAATGACAAAGATGGCAAAAATGATCGATGAGAGACAACAGGAATTAACTCATCAGGAACATAGGGTTATGCTGGTGAACTCCATGAATACTGTGAAGGAGCTATTGCCTGTTCTTATTTCAGGTATTCTTTTACTTAAATAACGTAACTCTGAGTTGGTGTCTATTCTGAACTGGAATTCAGTTGTCTTGTGTGCATGGAAAAATACCAGCCTTGACACTGCTTTTGTACTGGTGGCAAATAACCTTACAATATATTTGATTTTTTTTTTTTTTTAATTTGGATCTCAGCTTGCTTGCTTGATAAAGCACTTAAGCAACTGTTATTTAGTATGTATGCCTAACTGGCTCTGTGTAAATATCCCTAACTGCTCTTACAAGATGATAAGAGGCATGGTCTAACGGAGAAGCTGAGTTGTAACAGGGGACAGATGTAATGTTTTGGAGCCTTCCCTGTGGACTGTTGTAGCATTCCTGGTTCCGGTGTGCCATGTTCTTTTACAAGGACATAACATCCTGCTGGCATCACCGTTTCCTTTTATGTGAAGGCACTGGCAGTATCTCACTGTGCTGACCCATGTATAGGCAGGCAGAAGAGATGTTTGCTTGTTAGGGCAGACTGTGAGAGAGTAGTGAAATGTATGGAGATAATCATCCCTTCCTGCTATGACTTTTTTTTTTCTTTGATTTATAACTCTAACCATAAAAATTGGGTGAACACAGTTTCCTCTGGATGAGGACACCTGTGCAGGCTGTTGCCAGGATATCAAAGGATGTGAACTTGGCTTCATTTTCCTGACTGTATTACAGAGCAGAAATGCATCATAAACCAGTTAACACAGGTGTATTGCGTTGCTTCCCCTTCACCTCTTCTGCAGAGTTATTCAGTGTAATGGTTGTATTGTGAGTATGGATAAGCTTGATTTGTCTCCATTCGGAAGTACTGTTAAATTAATGCTTCAGATGCTGTATGTTTGCTATCATAAAGGTGATGATTAGTGGTATGAATGGAGTACATTTGATACTTACCTGCGTATGGAGCTGTAGGTAAATACAGAGAAAGAGTTGTGGTATGTTAACAGACTGATGGCAAATTAATGAAATGAAATTCTGGTAGTAGCTTGTGGATCTTACTGCACTGAACAAACACCAGCAGCTGCAGCAACAAGGAGATAATGACATTGTGTGCAGGATGTGCTGTAACCTGGCATGAAATAACACATACCACAGCCTGTATTTTTATGTCTGACAATGTTGTTAATTGCAGATAATGAATATAGTTTGTGCAACAGAAGTACTGCCATGCCAGTCTAATTAACTGGTTTCAGTTCTGAAATCCATATGGTAATGTTAAAAATATTTTTATAGATGTAGACAATGCAGCTGACTATAACTACGATCTCCTTTCAGATAATCTTGCATTGAAACAGAGATTGTATATTGTATTTTTGCAGTGAATATTCTCAATATCTTCAATATTAATTTTATTCTATGTATAGCTTTTCCTGATTTATGGTATTTTTACAGCTATGAAGATCTTTGTAACCACAAAAAACACTAAAAGCCAGGGAATAGAAGAGGCCTTGAAAAACCGCAATTTCACAGTAGAGAAAATGAGTGCTGAGATAAATGAAATAATTCGTGTGTTACAACTCACTTCCTGGGATGAAGATGCCTGGGCCAGCAAGGTATGTTTCACGTCTACATTTGGATATGGAAGGGCAACTCTTGTGTTGTAGACTTAAACACTTGTGATCTCAGACTGTTAAAATATGTATTTGTCCATCAGTTTTGCAGCACTGTTATCACGTTATATAATTTTGTCAGTGATGAACAATGTCTTTGGAGATGGTTGTCTTGATTTCAAAACTAGCTTTTTTTCTTTACAAGCTGGGTTAAAGAAGTGTGAAACTTGAAGGTGGCCCAATGGTTACTGGAGCTGAACGGTCACAGAAGTCTTAGTTTTATTCACATTTGAGTCCTGGTGTGGTTAAGTAACCGTGGAATATAGTGCATTTCTCTTAAAAGTTTTTTTTTTTTTTTTTTTTTTTTTTTTTTGCTATGTAGAGCAAATGTAAGTTGTCATATTTCACAGGTATAAATTAGGTATAAAAGAAACTGTTCTGTGCCTTAAGATGGTCCTGTTGCTTGGCATCCGCAAGTAGGATTACCTGTGATTTTTTTTTTTTTTCCTTCTACTTCCTACTCAAAAAATAGACTACTGTTGTATTCCTTGTGAAGAGGGCCTGGAGTTAAGGGGCTTCAGTTAATTTTCGGGGTGCTTTCTTGAACACCAACACCCTCCAGCTGCTGTTTATTTTTAGCCTGGATATGGAATTAAAATTTAAGTGCTTGCTTAGCACAAAAAAATGGACTAATCCAAAGAGCCTATATGTGAAGCAGGCAAGTGGGCAGTATCGGGTCCTTTTTACTCAGCATTAAGCTGTGTAATTAACTGCAACTGCTTAGCCTGGAGTTCTCAGGCAGATACTGAAGATACTGCAATGTACAACAAATGTACAATCCTAAAGCTGTTTGATGGGCAGAATCATATAAAGTGTTACTGTGGGCTTACTGAAGAATGCAACTGCGCAATTCAGATACTCTTTTTTTTTTTTTTTAAAGTAACTTGAAATAAATGGCCAAAGTGATTTTTTTTTTTTTTTTTAAGAGCTTATAATATAAGCAACAAGTAATGGTTAAATTTGAAGAAGGTATTGGAATCTGAAACCAGGCTTATTAACAAATAAAATCTCATGCAGGAAAATCTAACCAGTGTAATCTAGGCATTAAAATCACTTAGGGCTATATTGTTTGGCACTTGACCCTCAGTTTACCTTTTGAGTTATTTTGTCACTATCACTTCTTTATTATGACTACTTTATGCATCTTTGTTTTTGTTCTTCTGTTTCTTACCCTTTTCTCACCTTTAGAAGGTAAGCTTTCTTACACACCCTACACCTCTACCTTTTACTAAAACAAAACAAGCATGTATGTGGGATTTTGTGCTGTGTGCAGACTGTGTGCTGTGCAACTTCTTATTTGTGTGCCAGCTGTAACACCATACTTACATGTTTACACGTTGAGGTTTTAAATGACTTTTAATAGGCAAATGTGTAGAATTGGCTGTCACTAAGAAAATGGCAATGGCAAGCTGAACTGCACTGAAACTATCTTTCTGAATCTGATCAGAGCTGCCCCAAGATTCTAGAGCACATTGTTGTTGAATGCTTTTGTGTTAGTTTATGTTACTAGTGTTGTTGCAAATAAAGGGTCCAGTCATGCAGGAAAAAGCTTACTGCATGCCCAGAAAGCTTTATTAAACTGGGGATTGTCCATTCCTTAGTGTTTTGGCAGTAGCCTTCCTACAGTTCTGATGGTTCACATTCTTCAGGTCCAGGCTTTAAACTTCAGATTTTTTTAATGTACATATTTAAATTCAGGTTTATTTTTAAATTTAAGTGCTCTTGTATTTTAGGAAGTGCAAATGCAGTTCTATTTTAGTTAAATTTGGAAGCTTTCCTGGTTTTGAAAAACAGAAAAATGACTTGCAGAAAGTTGGCAAGCCAGTCTTATTCTTACTTACGTTATTGCAAGGTACGTTAAATAAAGGATTTCATTAAGAGAAAGGTTGGTGTTCTGGCAGTATCTCCACATGGAAAATATTGATCAGTATTTGTTATGTATGTGAATGTAGTGCAGTGAAGTGTAATTGAAGTTCCATTTCATGCTCTGAGCAGAGAATTTTAAAACTTTGTTTCTGCTTTTGAATGAAGACGTTCACAATTTGGAGCTCTATCACTGGGCATTAACCAAACAGTTTTGACTGAAAAGCAGTGAGATGGAGAACTAGTTCTCTGCTGGCCCCATGTTATTGGCCTTTTCCTTGTATTTGTGTGTGAATGTATATATGTGTTTATTTGTTGAGAGGGAGAATGAAATCTCTTAATTTCTACTCAAGATGACTGTTGCATGCGTTTCATGCCTGATGATTAAGGGAAAGATCTTCTTCCCATCCACTTCTGAGGCAAAATTCAAGACACAGCCTTGACAATTTTCTGTGTACTACATCCTAATGTTGATGTTAGTTCATTTTGTTTGTTATTCTGTCTTGAATTGTTTATATGCAAGTGTATCACAAAGTCATCATAGATACGGAAGGGACAAATGTATAGAGCTAGAACTGAGGCTTTACCATAATCTACTGTGGTTTTGCTACAGACTCTGAAGAGCATAGTGCTGTTACTTCACTGCAACAGTCTCACACAAAAAAATGCATATTCTTTAAATAACATGCTGATTCAGAAGTTAAATACTGAGCAAATGAGGATCTCTGACAAAAATCTTAAAACAAAAAACCAAGTGCATTGATGTGTTCCATTCGCAGTTCTGTTCAGTTTTTTCTCATTGTTCTACAGTGGTTCAGTTCTTTTACACTTCTCATTTTTTAAAGAATCATGAAGTAATATACAGTTTATATGCCTTCTATTTCCATAAGGAGTTAAAAGTTTGGAAGCTGAGAAATCTCATATTGTATAGGGTCGAACCCTGGATGGTGACTAAGCTATCTATTCTGCCAGAAGGCCGCCTTTGCCTTTTTTCTTCAACATTCCCTTCTTTGGTAATGAAATGCAGTTATCACTAGGCTAGACCACTTAATTGTGTCAGAGGTTGTATTTTATATTCAGCAAGGGGAGTGTAGGATTTATTATGCTCATTTTAAAAGGCAGTGTCAATACCACCTGCTCCATGAATAATCTCCAAATTCTTGATAGTAGCAGAAGTCTTGTACAAACATATTGTGAATAAGTGCTCTTTTGGGAGTGGAATTTTAAAATGCCAGCTTGTTCTTTCCTCTTCAGACAGTGTTACCCTAGTTGTTTGACTTCACTGACTTAAGTTGTTTAGCTCTTTTGAATAGATAATAATGCTGTTGGGGAACTCCTTTCCCCAACAGGTGGGGGGGGGGGGCCCGAAGGGAAGGGAAGAAAAAAATTTTTTTTCTTTTTTTTTTTTTTGTGACAAATAATTGTCATGAAATGTTTTGCAGGCTATCTGGAGGAATTTTTCTTTCCTTATTTGTACAGATGTTCTGCTGGCAAATCCCAAAACAGTAGAATTTCCAATGTATTGAACTGTTTGGGCATTCTAACAGTTCAAAGAGTCAGGAATTTTACTCACTTTCAGGCAGTAAGGCCTGGAGTAAGCACGTCTCCTTTGTGCTGTTTTTTCATTTTCTTGCTCGTTAACCTGGGTCAGGGGATAAGGCCAGACATCCCAGGATTGCTACACCTTTTTTGCCATACCATACACAACTGTGGCAGAAACAAAAGTGAAATTATTACGTGTGCAGTACTAATAAGCCTGGTTAAGAATAGGTTCTAATTTCTTATTTAAAAATTACTCATCTCCTTGCAATGGAAACTCCTTGTCAGGCTAAAGCTGAGAGGGCTTCCCTTCCTTGGCAGCTTTAGCTGCAAAGATGGAAAATCTGTGCTTTACAAGCAGCCTGCCTGGAACACTTTGCAACTGTTGCACTGAGACTTAACCAGGTCTTTGTTTCAAATAGGAAAGCGACACGATATTGTTGCACATGCAGACTTCAGCAAAGATTTGCACAGGATAGCAATATTTGTATTGCAGAACAATTAAACTCTGTGGCCTTTGTATGATGAATGCTGGTATTGCTTGGGTAATGGTGAACGCAGAAGCTGAAATGCCCTTAATTTAATCACTTGATAAGAAATTCAGATTCAGAGCCTTCTTTATCATTTTGCTGTAGCTGCACTTCTGCAGGCAGCTGAGATGACATAAAAGCCTGCTTCAGTAAAAAGAGGAGAATGGATCTTTGCCCCCTCTCATCCATCCAACGCTTTTCTCAGCCATCCCACACCTATCATCTCATGAGCACACTAAGCAACATCTGTCACCTTATTAAAAATTCAGTTAATCCTTTTGTTTCAAATTATTTATGGGTGGACAGGCCTCCAGTAGGCTATTCATTCCAAGCTGAAGTTACTCCAGCCCATACATAAAGCAAGAGAAAACTCTAATACCTCCCATCACAGCTGGTGAGGTTTTTTCCACATACATTTCAGTGTTTAATTTATTATATACTTATTTGCTTAACTCTTGTCATATATTAAATGCACAATTCTCACGCTGTAGAGAAGATGACTTGGAGATTATTGTGCCCCCTCCCAACCCTAGCTGAATGTCTTATCCTTTAGGTTTTGGCCTAAGCCCTGAAGCCTTGTACCTTCCAGGTACAAAAAATTCTGCTTTTGTTGGGCTCTTTTGGGCAGTGATTCAAGAGCCTTTAAAATCATCCAGCAGTATCATGTGAGCTGTTAGAAAGTTGCTTGCTGAGTTGCATTACGTGAATTGCTGAAAGATTGACATATCTGAATAAAACAGGCTTTAAGGCCAGAACACTTAGAGCAAAGTAGGACTAAGAATGCAGAATGAGCTGCTCCACCAAACTATGGTGTTTTTTTAGCATTGTCAGGGTATCGCATGTTATACCAGATGACTGCTCCTTGACTGTGGGAGCTGGCTGCTCTCTGTAGAGCTGGACATGGGTAGCAGCACAGGGACAGGCTTCTTTTCATCATCTGTATACTAGTCATGGGATGTTATATTCGTTGGAAATTTTTTCCATTACATGTGTGGTAAAAAGCTGTTTTGGCTTTCTCCCAGCTTGTTACTTAAGGTACTTGTTACTCTGGTAATATATATGTAGTGTTGAATAGAACAGAATAGTTCCTTATGAAGGGACCTGCTCTGTTGATTGTCTTTCCATTTGTATAGGGCAGAAAACTTGTAGTCTCTAGGGAGGAAGGAGACATGAACAATTAATAGAGCATGCAGAGAGAGGAGGAGCAGGTAGTTTTACCTTTTCGAGCTGAAGACGTGCTGAATGCAGCATAGCAGTCAAAGGAACGGCTTCTGTAATGCTCCTGGGAGAGTTCTGAGTTTAAAACAGCCATGGGTAAATAAGTGTGTTTTAAGTCTCTGTAGAGAGTAAACTCCCTATTTGAGAATTGTAGGAATTAACTAATGGTTGAACTTCATGTGGGCAGCAGTTATTTGACTGAAAACAACAGAGCAGGTGAAAAATGCAGATGTGCAGTCTCGTGCCCAGAAGTTGCAAAACTCACTGGCTGATTTCCATTTTTAAAATGTTGACTCTAATCTTCATGCTGTGATATACACTAAGGAGAAAAATGGTACTAACTCTGAGATACTGTGCTTGTTAGAGCTCTGACTTGAGAAAGTAAAACACTAGTAAATAAAGAGACAGAAACATCACTGAATCTGCATGCGTATTTCCTGCATTTTGAGTGAAATGAAAATGTCTGTCTGACTTGGAAAGAAGTGACTACGATCTGCTAGTTTGGAAATGGGTTTTGAGCTGCTTACATGGATGTGTTTCTGTAAGTAGGCTGTGCTTTATACAACTTCTGTCTGCTTTTGTTAAGTTGGCTATTTGTGCTTCGAGCTTTTGAAAATCATTATGGTGGTTTCTCTTTTGCAAAGGACACTGAAGCCATGAAAAGAGCTTTAGCCCTAATAGATTCAAAGATGAACCAGGCAAAAGGTTGGCTGAGAGATCCAAACGCACCTCCAGGTAATAATAAAGATAACAAACAAAAAAACCCCACAGTGTTTTGATTCCTCTTCTTTTTTTATAAGCTGCGAGTAATTCACTTGTGTGAGGCAAAATTTCCTTTGGATATCAATAACTTACAGGTAGTGAATCATTTTGAAGCAGCCCATAGGTAGTCTTTTCATTATACCCTGGAAAGCAAACAAATTGTGTTTAATGATCTGGCAATCTTTCTCCTGTTTTAAATTGTCTACATATGCTCTGTATAATGTATGTATTTTTCTTTGCGTTCCACTCATGAAATAGAAACCAAATAAATTGCATTGAACAGTACTGAACTGTTGCTAATCTTTAGAACTCCTCCTTCTGTATTTTCATGTTTGTATAACTTTAGGTTTTTCTAATAATAATTTAGGTATTATTCTTTCAGTCCTGACAGAAAATGCTTAGCAGAAAAAGTGCAAAATAAGTACTGTAAAAACAGTTACCTTGGTTTATATGAAATGCTTTGTGTTAGTGTGCATCTTTAAAGTGAGTAAAAGCAGGTGGAGGCCTGTTCCATTTGGACTTTAAAGATCATATCTGAAAAACTTCCTCTGAAACTGAAGCCAAAATAATACAGAGTTGAACGTGAATTATTGTTACCAGTGGAGCTGCTGCTTACACTTCTGATCTCATTCCCTTGCCATACCCGGTGCTGGCAACATGACTAGTTTCAGAGCCTTCTGTTGTTTATGGTGACAATTAAAGGAGTAAAACATTAAGTATTCAGTTGGTAGAGACAAATGCAAAAATAATTCTAAAACTTCAAGTCACTTTTTACTCAATATGTTACTCCAAACTAACTGCATAATATTTTTGTCACCTGAGTGTTCTTATGGCAGGACTTCTGAGCCAGTTCCACTACAGTAACTTAATTGAGGAAATGGAGGTGCCAATACTCATAACACAAGAGGGTGGAGTTGGAGGTGGATTGAGGAAAGGGATAAATCTTTCCTTATTGCTCTTTCTGTTCTCAGCCTGAATACATCACAAGTTTTGGGAATTTCTACTTACAGAAATTAAGCTATGAGCACAGAATTTTTAAATTACTTGAAATAAAGTGCACCATTTACCTTCTATTATTACTATGCTGTACTGTTTCAGAAATATGATCTCATAACAATCACATTTGGTGTATATTGTAGATTTTAATAAATACATTCTGATGACTGAGCCTGATGAAACTAGTGTGGTGGGACATTCAGCATTTTATTAAACCAGCAGTTCATTAAAATATATCAAAGCGTGTATGATTTGATATTTTACTACCTGACTGTACCTTTTAGGGGATGCTGGTGAGCAAGCAATAAGACAGATCCTTGATGAAGCTGGAAAAGCAGGAGAATTGTGTGCAGGCAAAGAACGCAGGGAGATCCTGGGAACGTGCAAAACTTTGGGCCAAATGACTGATCAACTTGCTGATCTCCGAGCTAGGTGAATCTATTACTTCTAATGGACAGTATTCCACTGCTGTTAAAACAGCTATTCTGAACTCACAAATGCATGGTTTTACTTGTATCATTTCTTAACGTGTAGAAAAGGGAGGCTCTTTGTGTTAAACATTTTTTTAATCTGCTCTTGAGTGTAGTAAATGCTCCAAATTGGATTGTTGTTGTATCAGTTCATTTTTTGTTGTGGTACTCACTGTCCCCTGCCCATAGAAAGAAAGAAAAAAGTAAAAAAGAGCCTGTGCAGGAAACCTAGAAAGCTATTAATTATGATCCACTAGGGAGACAGATAATGGTTTCATGGTGCAATATTTACTCCTGAATTACTTTTTAAAGCTACAAATAACCTGATTAAATACTGTAACTCTTGCAGTAGTTGCTGGGAATGCTTTTAACTACTTTTTGATGCTTCTTCATTAGAGAAAGGCTTTGCTCAATTCTGAGTTGAATTTGTGATGCTCTTTGGCAGAGGACAAGGTGCTACACCAATGGCGATGCAGAAGGCACAGCAGGTGTCACAAGGCCTGGATTTGCTCACTGCAAAAGTGGAGAATGCAGCCCGGAAGTTGGAGGCCATGACAAACTCTAAGCAGGCTATTGCAAAGAAGATTGATGCTGCTCAGGTACTGCTAACGATTAAGTAAATGCTTCAGAAAATTGTTACATGTCACACCAAGCTTTTGAGCTTAGTAGATGTATCCAAATATGACACAGTTCCTCCTCAGGAACAATATATAGAGAATACTTGTCTTCAGTCAGGAAAATGTTAAATTCATGAATGTAGAGGATGCCATGAGTTTGGTTAGAGCTTTGTTTTTTTTTTTTTTTTTTTTTTTTTCATGGACTGTTTAGCATTGCTAAAACCTTGAGTGTTAGGAATTTACAGTGAGGAAATGTCTTAACTTAGGACAGAAAGTCATCTTATAAAAGGAAAGAATAGTTTCAGACTGCACAGGTAAGTGGGAGTTTTGGGAGTGGAATTCAGGGCATAGAACCTACAAACAGAAGCCGATGAAACTATTGTTTCCATTGCTATTTCATTTCTGTAATGCTTAATCTTCAGTGTGGTCACTGTGTGGTGATGATGCTTATAAAATAACAAATCTTCAAAAACCGTATAAATATGTGTATGTAGTTAGCCCACATATGTTAGTGTGTGTGTATATGTCTTATCAGATGAAAAGCCTGATAATGTAACTTTTTAGTAAGGGCTCTGCAAGGAACGTGTTACATTGTGTGCAAACAGCATCTGTTATTTTTCATCGGAACCCTCTGAGATCATGAGTCATTAAAACAGCTAGTTAAGCTTCCCTTCTGGAAATATTGTTGGCAAATGTTGAGGGGACGAGGAATGGACAGTTTTTAGGTAGGTTTCACTTAATTTGTCATGGTGTTCAAAACAGAACGTTTACCTGTCAATAGCACATCAAGGTATGTAATCTCTAGCAATTGCTTTTAGGAAAAACTGTCTGTTAAATCAAGCTCTGCCAGCTGTACCGGTTTTTCTTTTTGTTTATTAAAACATATTTTAAAAAAAGATAGTTTGTCTTCACTCATCTACAACTTCTTTCTATTAAGAACTGGCTTGCAGATCCCAATGGCGGAAGTGAAGGAGAAGAACACATTCGAGGAATTATGTCTGAAGCAAGGAAAGTTGCAGAGCTGTGTGAGGAGCCTAAAGAAAGAGATGATATCCTTCGCTCCTTGGGGGAAATATCTGCTCTGACAGCTAAGCTGTCAGATCTGCGACGGCAGTATGTATTTATTGTCTCACCATATATTTTATTTAAATTACTTTAATTTGCAGTTCAAAGTTGTAAAATAATTAATCAGAATATTAATGATTAATTTTGGAATGTATTTTCCTCCAAGAACTGTGAACAGACATGTTATGCTTCTCAGTTTATTTGGTAAAAATGGAATGCAAATAACTGTTCAATTCTTGGGGGGGGAAGTTTTTTAACATGCCTTTAAAAATTTCTTCTGCAAAATATATTATCATTTTTAATGCTTTGGTTTAATTTCTATCCTAAAGCCTGATTTGCAAGATCTTCCTCCAAATGAGATTAACTGGAGTTGTATATCTATAAAAGATATTTTTTTTACTGCATATGAAATATTTTGCAGGCAATGCCTTGGCAATATCAAAGCACTTGAGAAGAATGAGATAATGTGAAATTTCAGCTTGTTTATGCAGACAATTATCACTGTTTTTTGCTCAGCACATTACTGTCTGGTAGGGTGGATTATCACATATTTCGATCTTGAAGCAAGTGTTGTGGAAGCTGTAACTGTATAAATGTGAGAAAACTGTGCTACGTAGTATTCAGGGCTCAGCTGCACCTAGTATTTCAATATCAGTTTTGCACAGGGTTTGCTTGAGAATTGAAGTGAGAGATGATCGCAGTAAAAACTGTGATCTTTAAGTTATGGCCAGTAGCAGTAGGGAGATGATACTTTTTTTTCAGAAGTTACTCTTCAGATTTTTCTTGACGTTTGCTGCTGTAGGTGTCCTAATGCATTATCCCTTTTCTAGTTTATGAATAGCCTCATGTCTGTTGCTGCTTAATTTTGTACTTGCAATCTGCATAGCATTATTGCAGGTGATCATGGTTATGGGAAATCAAAGTCATGAATGATATCATACCTTCCTCTGCTTCAGTGCTGCATTGAACAAAAGTAATGTCCAGGTGCTACAGCAGCAGAACGGAATGGGGATTTATGGATGGCAGGCATTATTTCTTCTGAGATTCAAGTCTCAAGTTTGACCTTATTGAAAAGATAAAGTACCATTCTTTGTCATCTTTTTCCTGCCAAATTTAATTTGGGATTAGTTGTGAATGACCTTTAAGTGACTTTTTTCTTTAAATCCTCAGTGGGAAAGGCGACTCTCCCGAGGCCCGTGCATTGGCCAAGCAAATAGCTACATCACTTCAGAATTTACAATCCAAAACGAACAGAGCTGTAGCAAATACTAGGCCAGTTAAAGCAGCTGTCCATTTGGAGGGCAAGATTGAGCAGGCTCAAAGGTGGATAGATAATCCTACAGTTGACGATCGAGGAGTAGGTAAGTTTTTCAGCATGCTCTTCTCCTCTATCACAATTTTCTGGTGTAACTTAATTTTTAAGAAAAGAGAAAAAAAACTAGTGCTTCTGAGATGGAGAGGGTGAGTAGAATCTCTTCATTGATAGCGTAGTTCATGGCTGGTGGTTTGTAGCCAAGTTTTTACTGTAGAACTATCAAGCTGGCTGGTAATTTTCTTTTTGGAAGTGAATTTGATAAAGATGGGGGAATGCGTATTACAGAACAGACAGACTTTTGGCTGCTCTTTGCTCTTAATGTCATTCAAATATAGATAAGTAATCAAATCCTTCACAGTCCTGATCTGAAAATGCTACTAATTGTATGGTTTCTGGATTATCTGAGGAGAATGCTGCTTAATGAGAAAAGTGATCTGAGAATCCTAGGTCGCTATCAGCAAGCTGATAATTATCATTCAGGAATGATGGCACTGAAAGCTTATTGTAAAACATCCCAAAGTTCTTGTTTTGCTGCTTCTCATGCTACTGTGAGTAGGTGGATGAACCTTCAAGACTGGATTCAGTAGTTCTTCCCATAGTAATTAGGCCCAAGTAGCACAGCTGATGCAAGTCAAAACATGCCTTATAAGAAGCAGTAATAAATGTAGACATATAATGACTTTCCAATACCTTTCCTTATATCTTTTATTTGGGGGATGACCTGCTGGAGGGGAGCTCTGCGGAAAGGGACCTGGGTGTCCTGGTGGACGACAGGTTGGCCATGAGCCAGCAGTGTGCCCTTGTGGCCAAAAAGGCCAATGGCTTACTGGGGTGCATTAAAAAGAGCGTGGCCAGCAGGTCAAAGGAGGTGATCCTCCCCCTCTACTCTGCCCTGGTAAGACCTCATCTGGAGTACTGCGTCCAGTTCTGGGCTCCCCAGTACAAAAAAGACAGGGATCTCTTGGAAAGAGTCCAGCGGAGGGCCACGAAGATGGTGAAGGGCCTGGAGCATCTCCCCTATGAGGAAAGGCTGAGTGAACTGCGTCTGTTCAGCCTTGAGAAAAGGAGACTGAGAGGGGACCTGATCCAGGTCTATAAATATCTAAGGTGTGGGGGGCAGAATGGCGAGGCCGGACTCTTTTCAGTGGTGAGTGGAGACAGGACAAGGGGAAATGGCCAGAAACTGGAGCATAGGAAGTTCTGCACAAATGTGCGCAAGAACTTCTTTACAGTGAGGTGACGGAGCACTGGAACAGGCTGCCCAGGGAGGTGGTGGAGTCTCCTTCTCTGGAGGTGTTCAAGACCTGCCTGGATGCCTACCTGTGCGACCTGCTGTAGGGAACCTGCTTTGGCAGGGGGGTTGGACTCGATGATCTCAGGAGGTCCCTTCCAACCCCTACAATTCTGTGATTCTGTGATCTGTGAAGGTAATTTCTATTGTGTGAATAATGAATGACAGATCATGGAATTAGAGATAGTGATCCTGATAGCTTGGACACTCGTGAAACTAAGCTTTATTTGCAGAACACAAAACTCTGCTATTCTCTGGATGTGGAATAGTGGAGTTGTGTACTCATACTTCCTGATGAGCCAAAAGCATGTTGAATAAGATGACCAAGAAGGCAGTAGATAATTCTTATGAAGTGTTTTGACATTAACTGAAAATCTTTGCAATTGTATTGTTTCTCTTGAACATAATACAATTTGAGGTGCTTGACTTGAAGAAGCACAAAACCTAAACTTATTCTTTTAAGTTCAAGAGAGTAAAAGGGAACTGAAATCACCCCCAGAGCCTGTAAATACCTCGTTAATCATGAAGCTTGTATACGTACTGGAAGTTTGTGGCAGGAGCCAAAGTTTCTCAGTGCTGGACATGTACTACAGGATTGAATCAATTGTAATGCATAATGACAAAAATCTATGAAGGGTGTATGGGAACTGCTGAATCATGGCCTGAACCTCTGATTACTTGAGGTGAGCAATGAGTCAGCCTGGGAGCGCAGGTGAAGGCAGTTCACCTGTGCTTATGGAAGGGGTGGAGCTGTCTCCACCTCTCCTAGACCTATTTAAGAGCTTGTAAGTGA
Organism: Lagopus leucura; assembly: GCF_019238085.1. Taxonomy (NCBI): domain Eukaryota; kingdom Metazoa; phylum Chordata; class Aves; order Galliformes; family Phasianidae; genus Lagopus; species Lagopus leucura. Next base: position 14,791,998 of record NW_024962255.1, on the reverse strand, counting down.
GGTTGCATGGAGGTTATTGGATGGAACTTTAAGGTCTCTTCCAACCCAAGCCGTTCTCTGATACGTGCTCTGGACAGCATTTCTGACCTGATTTTTTCAGCCCTATGATAATATGGAAATATTCCTTCAGTAATCTCTCCAGTATGAATGACCATGTGATGAAATAACATCTGTGTGTTTACAGGTAGACTGAGGTAGTGCAATACAAACTGCTTTTGAAGTAACAGTACAGATGGCAGATTACTATTCTTCTTTTCATAAACACTCGTCACTTCATCATGCAGTTACATTATGAATAAGGTTAGTTAGGTGGCAGCTAATGTAATTGCTATGGGCAGATACGAATCAGGCAAGTAATTTTGAGCTTGATTATGAGCTTGAATTACTTGTATGTTAATGTTGGCTTAAAATGATTCTTTAGTAGGTCTTTAAAGGACTTAATATGTTTTGAATATGATGGCTTCCTTTGAAAAGAATACTACTTGATTACTGAAAGAGCAGACGCATGTTGTTAATGAAAGAACAGGAAGTGTCTGTGATTGAGTGAAGGAAATTATCTAACTAAAAATAACTTTTTAAGCAATTAAAAAAAAAAAAAAAAACAACCAAAAAAAAACCAAAACAAAAAAAAAACCCACAAAAAAACAACAACAACAAAACTAAAAACACACGCTTCATAGTTTTTTTCCTTTTCTCCACTGGTGGATGCCAGACATTATTCACCCATGATTTCTGGGAGGCCTGAAGAGGATATTCTGATTTATTTGTTTTTGCAACTTGGTTTTGTACTTGTACCTTCTTCCTGCTCAGCTTATAATGACGTGAAATGGCATGGAGATGAATTGCTGCACATGAAGCTTACAAATGATTTCTATAGGAGTCAACAGATGACTTATGTAAGAATATCCCACTGCTGTAATTGTGATCTTGAGGCCATCCTAGTTAAAAAGAGGATGCATCTCGGGGCCTCTCTTGCTGAAATAGACCAAATAAATTGGTGAGAGTTGAATTTCTGTTAGAGTTTGGAGCTGCCGTCGCTTACTGAGAAGCTGCAGATCCTTCTTAGCACTTGAAAATGTGTTCTTAACCCAGAAATTCTGGAATATCATTTAGTTCATGATACGTTTGCATTGGGCTTTCAAGTTTTGTTTCTCCTGTATGTTAATGCCTTGCATCTTCTTCCGCTGCAGGCCAGGCAGCAATTCGGGGTTTGGTTGCAGAAGGTCGTCGTTTGGCCAATGTTATGATGGGACCTTATCGTCAGGACCTGCTTGCCAAGTGTGACCGTGTAGACCAGCTGGCTGCCCAGCTTGCTGACCTTGCAGCAAGAGGGGAGGGAGAGTCTCCTCAGGCTAGGGCAATTGCTGCTCAGCTTCAGGACTCCCTGAAGGTAAAAATCTCATCTTGTGTAGTGAAATGCATGTATGTGGAAGTATTTGCACTGCTCTGATAAAGAGCTTGTATGTAGGTGGAGGAGAAAAAAACCACATAGGTTTATCTGGAAGATTTAGAGCAATCTTTAATACAAAAACTTTGATATTATGCCATAGAGATTATCAAAGAAATCATAGAATTGCTCAGGTTGGAAAAGACCTTTAAGACCATCTAACTGCAAGTCCAACCATCCTACCCTAGTATAATTCCAAATGAACAATTTAGAAGTTAAAAATGAGGAGAAGTCATACTTTCAATGAAGATAGTGTGTTAGCGTTGCAAATCTGAAGGGCAGGGTCTCAAATAATTCCATTCATGGCTTCTATCCTCCTTCAGTGAGTAGAGTGTATGCTGCTTGCATTTTGAATGCTGTAAAAGCATGTGATTTGTTGAACATGCCTCTAAGATTGTTTCGTCTGTATGACTTTCAGTGTAATCTGCTTTTTTTTTTTTTCCCTGTTTTTGTTTGTCATGAGAAGATGATGTAGGATTGTAACTCTTAGAAATGTTACTGTGTTCTTAATGTTTCTGTGTAATGTGTAAAAAAAATTTTGCCTTTTTTTTTTTTAAGGATCTCAAAGCACGGATGCAGGAAGCAATGACCCAGGAGGTGTCTGATATTTTCAGTGACACTACGACTCCTATTAAGTTGTTAGCAGTAGCAGCTACTGCTCCTTCTGATACTCCCAATAGAGAAGAGGCAAGTATTTGATAGTGTTTTTCCCATGTGAAACTTGAGTTACTAACTTGTTTTCTGAGAATCACTGTTTTGGAAAACAAACTGGTGTTTTGAATCTGTATTTTGAAAAGTAAGTCAGTATTTTCACAAATGTGTAATTCATGCTTAATAATTCTGACTGGGATGATTGCCATGCAAATGTTTCTGATGTCTTGGAGACTGACTTCAGTAAATGCTGAAAACTACTCCCTCTTATGTTTGTGCCCTGTTATTTTGAGTATGCTAAATATTCATTTACCAGAATCACTGACAGCAGTTCCTGAATTGTATGTCTCAATATTAGATAAGCTGATTCATAACAATATTGATCAATGTACTTAAACAGTTGTCTCACTGCGTAGTGTAGTTCGAGTTCTGATGGCCTGTGAAGTGTCTAGAACTCTATGCTTGCCAGCTCTGTTTGCCTGGTTTGTTTGAATGTGATGAAAGTGATTCCCAGTTCCTTGAGGAACTGAACTTTACAACAGTATAGTTTGTGTCCTTGAATCAATAAAAACTGCAGGAAGAGGAATGTTTTTTCCATTGTGAAGCCTCGATTTTTAGAGCAAGAACCCGTATTTTTTCCAAATGCAGTTTTTTCTTGATACTGGGTGCAAAGATTAGTCTCTGTAAGCTAAACTGGCCTCAACTCAGTAGTTGCTAAAATGAAAATTGGGAGTTAAGTGTAGCTTGTATTTCAAAGCCATAAAACGTGATAGTAGCCTTTGGGGGAACCAGGTGAATTCATAGAGAAAGAAGTCCACTAATGTAAGGATGAGAGAGAGTTTCAAACCTTTTGTGTTGTCCTGTTGCGTCCTGTCCGGAGTTGTGTCAAGTTTGGAGGTCTTGTAGTTTGATGCTTTAGAAATATTTTTTTCTGTTAGGAAAGCAAGGCTTCTTTAATGCATTTTTCTTTTGGGACAACCAGGTGTTTGAAGAAAGAGCAGCCAATTTTGAAAACCATGCTGCTAGACTGGGAGCAACAGCAGAAAAAGCAGCTGCAGTTGGAACTGCTAATAAAACAACTGTGGAAGGCATCCAGGCAACAGTGAAGTCAGCAAGGGAGCTTACCCCACAGGTTTGCTTGTTTACACTCAAAATGCTGTTATGAAGGTTGGAAAGGACTTGGGTGGAACTTTCCATATGCCTCTGCTATCACAGTAAGATCTAAATGGCAGCAAAGAGCATAGTACTGACATTCTGAATGGGGGAATGGCAAGTACTTGTGCGTGTCCTGCCAGGTAGGATGAGGTGATCAGGTGCTATGTCTTAGTCTTCAACTTTTGGGCAGAAGTGTTAGTAGCTTAACTTGAAATAGTTGCATTAAGACTTAAAAAGCACTTTTTCTGCTTATTTTATTACACCATTTTACTTTCTGAGTTAAGCTTCTATCTAGAATTTGTTTATTAGTGAGTCTGTTGTAAGTATTGTACTTCAGTGCTATCAAGAACTGGTTGTAAATGGTAAAACACTTTATGTAAAAGCAAGTAATTGAAGTTCTAGAGAAGTATTTCTATCATAAACAAATTTCAGAGGAATTGTAAATTTTTAAGCAGGTAGGTGATGAGCTGGAATTACAAGGGAGCTGTACATTCAGTACTAAAACAAATGCATTTTCAGGAATGTTTAGATGTCTTCTAAATACTGATATTTTCATAATTAAAAACACTTTCTATTGGCAGGTAGTATCAGCAGCTCGAATTCTCCTGAGAAATCCTGGAAATCAAGCTGCTTATGAGCATTTTGAAACAATGAAAAACCAATGGATTGATAATGTAGAAAAGATGACAGGTAAAAGTAGGCTTTCTTGTTGAAGATGATACTTTTACTTACCTACCTGGTATGGTTTATTATCCTTTTTTGTCTGGATTGAGAATGCATTTATGGAAGTAACCAGTGAACAAAAATAAATGCATTGAGAGAAGTGGGAATGTGCTGTCTGACCCCAGGAATGTGTGTGTGCAACATGCTACTGCATAAAGAAAATAGCTTGCTTCTTGTTTTGATAAGTGAGGGGGGGGTAAGTTGGACTTTGGTTCTTTCCTGGGAAAAGCAGGATACCTTGTGTGCTTCTAGCAGTGATATATCACTGTGGCACACTGAGGATTTTCTTACTTCATGATCTTGGCATGTTAAATGAGGACAGAAAATTGAGGGAAAGGGAAAGAAAGCATGTTCAAAGTTGTTTTATCGTGATGAAAGTAGTAGTAGAATGAAAGAAGGCTCCTAATCTACTGTGTCTTTCTGAGATGCCTAAAGGCTTCAGTCTTTAGAAGACTCAGAAGCATAGATTCTTGCATTGTGCTGCTAACAAAATAGTTAGTCCTCACTGTTTGCTGCATCTTTGTCTATCTCCATAATTAACTTCTGAAAACTTACAATTTTACTGCTTATCACTACGTATCACCCTTAAGTTAAAGCACAACCAGAGGAATCTTTCCTTCTGCGTGAACAAGAAAAGTACAAAACTGGTGAATTTTTGTAAAGAAATTTGGAAGGAAGGTAATGCTGTTGTGTATACTGTGTAAGTCATAAAGGCAACATTCCACGGTGGATGAGCAAGAGCTCAGGCTGTCATTAGAAGGCACAGGTCTGACAGCAGTTACAGTGCTGGAAGTACCATATATAATCAGAAGCGCAACAGCAGTGTAATGTTTGGACTGATTTTTCATGCCGCCTTCTGCTCTTCCCCATCCCTCGTTTTGGAAGTGGTTCCTTCTCTGATTGTAAACCAGAGTACCAGATATCTCTTTCTGGAGTTGAAATTGGATTATTAACGTTTTCAACTTTTATTCTAGGGCTAGTGGATGAAGCCATCGATACCAAGTCTCTGTTGGATGCATCAGAAGAGGCTATTAAGAAAGATCTCGATAAATGTAAAGTTGCAATGGCCAATATGCAACCTCAGATGCTGGTAGCTGGAGCCACCAGCATCGCTAGGCGAGCAAACCGCATCCTGCTGGTGGCAAAACGGGAGGTTGAAAATTCAGAAGACCCGAAATTCCGAGAGGCTGTTAAAGCAGCTTCTGATGAGCTGAGCAAAACTATATCACCCATGGTAATGGATGCCAAAGCTGTAGCTGGAAATATCTCTGATCCTGGTAAGGATTCTGTCAGCTGATTTCAGATGTGTTTTTTTACTGATGGAAGATGATGTGAAGTAGTGCTTATGTTGCCTTGTACAGCTAAGGATCTCCTATTATGGAAGTTCTGTATGCTTAAATTCCAGACTGGTGAGATCAGCGTCACACCAGTAAGTGCTGGATCCTGCTCTTCTGGAGTGCGATCAGAGACCTTTGCTGTGTTCAAGGGAAAAGGATTCCCTTGAACTAAAAGCATTTTAGTTGATTACGTGACTTCATGACCTTACGGTTATCACTATATCTGTACTTGAATCAGTGCATATATAAGAAAAATATTACAGTCTCGTATTCTGAAAGCTGATTGGCTATTGATTGTTACTGTTAATCAGCCTAAGCTTTATCTTACGTATTTTATAGATATGATACTGATATTACAAACATGAAAATTGAGCATGAACACTTTGGTAGTTTTTAAAATTTGTTCATTTCTTAGATATATCTGTGCACTCTACGTACTACCTTATAGAAGTATATTTTTGGCTAGTGTTGAAGTTCTAAATATTATAGAATGCTGCTAATCTGAGAATGGGATTTTTATTCAGGTTTGCAAAAGAGTTTCTTGGATTCTGGGTACAGGATTCTGGGAGCTGTGGCCAAAGTTAGAGAAGCCTTCCAGCCTCAGGAACCAGATTTTCCCCCTCCTCCTCCTGACCTTGAGCATCTTCATGTAAGTGCCACAAAACCTGTCATACTCCATTGCCACTGACAAAGCGTGGACTGCATGATGCAATTTCTTGAATAAATTTATTACTTCTCAGAAATAGAACACGTCAACCGGCCAGCCAACATAAACATGTGGCTAGAAGTCTTAAAACAAAAGAAACCCAAGTAGTCCAAAATTTGAAAGAAGGTGTTAGAACGTGGTGTTTCCTTAAACAGGGGAGCACTTGAAAAACCAAAAGAAAGTATGAGCTTATGCCATCTTCTCTTTCTGTGACACCCAGTGCTTAATCTTTGTACTCCTTCATTGCACTGAACAAGATTTCTGCCCTCCTTAGCTGACTGATGAGCTTGCTCCTCCGAAACCACCACTTCCAGAAGGTGAGGTTCCCCCACCCAGACCACCACCCCCTGAAGAAAAGGATGAGGAGTTCCCAGAGCAGAAAGCAGGAGAAGCTATTAATCAGCCTATGATGATGGCTGCTAGGCAGTTGCATGATGAGGCTCGGAAATGGTCTAGCAAGGTAAGAAATTGTTACATGTGTATTCTGTGCAAGAATATTTATTTTGCATCACTGTGTTAGTTTGGCCCATTGTCAGCTGCCTCCATGCAGAGAATAATCTTAGACCAAATAGTAAAACATTGCAGTTGGAGAAGGAATTGGAAACCCTTACAGATTCAGAGTGAACTAGGTACAACTGGCCTAATACTTGTGAATCATAGAATGGTAGATGATAGAAAGCTTATTATCATAACTCTGTGAACACAAATGTGTTAAGCTGTTTGTGATCCTTAGTGCTAGTATTGCTAGACAGTCACTGCTGCTTGTGCCTTTCTAGGTTAACAAGCTGATTGCTTTGTTTAACTGCTTGCAGGAAATCTGCACGAATTCTGCAGCCACCAGCTGCAGAAATCATGAGTTGGTTTATGTTATGAGCTGCAGTTAATTTGGTGCACTTTAGATCAAAAAAGGGGCTCTATGTAGGCAGCCTGGTCTTTTTTTTTTTTTTTTAAAGTCACATTCACTGTCAAGGCCAAAATCCTTAATGCTCTTTAAAGTTTAGTGCCACAACAAAGCAGTCTAAAGTCTTTGTCATTCCTATAAATGCAAATGGAACTTATAAAAACTGTATATATATATTTTTCCTCTGGTAGCAAAGTGAGAACTTGAGAGTAGCAGCTTTCTGCAGGCATAACTTTATGGTCAAAATTTTGCTTTTAAGACCTCCAATTTTTGCTTCCAGCCATCTGTGTGGTAAATGGGAAGATGATCTTTTTTTTTTTTTTTTTTTTACAGAATCAACTTCAACTGAATATGCATAAAGAAAGTAATGCTTTGGAAGTATAGATAACATTAAAAAAAAAAATCCTGCAAAATTGTTTAAGCCTTTTCCTTAAAATGAAATGCTCTTACTTTGCCAGTATTTCTGGCTATACCACATACAATGTTATCTTAGTGAGGAGTTAGACTGTAACATACCTAGTGGTCACCTAACATTTGTCCTTCTAATGCTCTGTAAGCGTCCATTTTAGCAATAAAGATACAATTACTTGGCCAGTAGGTTTTGGGGAAGGAGGTGGTGGCACGCTTATTTGACACTATTTGTTAGTAATAACTTGGCACATGCAGTCCAAGTTCTTAAATATGTTTACAAGCAGTTATATAGGGCCGGAAGGTTAGAGGATTAAAACCATGTTTATAGTTTAAGCCACTTCCTTATTGGGTGGAAGAGGGATTGATGGACACTGCTGCTAAGGGATATAGGTTAGACTTGGAAAGACAGAAACACAGTGTCTTGCCTCATGCTGAATGGCAGAAGACTGTCAACTGCCTTCTGCTTCATTGTCCTTTTACAGTAGCTCACTGATGTTTCAGGCTTATGGGAAGGCAAGTAGTCTTCAAAAGCAACTGGTAGCATTCTTCATTCCTGTAGGATGTGCAGTTCATTTCTTCTTCTCCTTCTCAAAAACTCCTTTTCATGGAGGGGATTCCAGGCTTCTGTGTACTCATTCTCTTATGGAGCACAAACTAAAAACCAGCCGTTGCTTTAGATTTCATTGCTTTTCTGCCTCTTGTGATTAAAAGAGAGAATGAAGTTTTGCTTAGTTAGGCTCCTGTGTCAAAGCTACCTTAAAAATGAGGGATACTTGGAAGCTTTTCACGGGTTTGATACTTAGAGTTAAGTCTTCAAAGTTGAGTTAATTTGGCAATATACAGATATTAAAACTTGTTCCTTCCAAAGCTTCTGCATATTTCTGCTGGTGTAGGTGTCTTTGGATAGGAAATTAGACCTCAAGCAAAACTCAGTTGCAAATGTATAGGCTTTGGTAAGGGTTGTTATGCATAATACAGTCAAAAATTGAAGTTAGTAAATGTGTTAGAGTATCTTTTTTGTTAAAATACTGCTATATTATAAATGCCTGTACTGTTACAGTCCTGTTATCTCATCTTTGTGAATGAATTTAATGGAATATATTTGCTTAGATTGTCTTTATTTTAAAAGGTAATGGGTACAACATATTGTGGCAAAACAGTATCATATGCTTCATAATCCTCTTAATTTACTAATTCTGTTTCAGTCTTTTTTAAGAACTGTAATACTACTGTCATTCATAACATTCAGTATCATCTCTTTTCATAACCTGGTTTTGTTCATTTTCACGTTACCTGCAGTACTTCACTTTTCTTTCCTATACTCCACCTTTTCTTCCTTGACAGCCACACAGTATCAGTGGTTTTTCTGTGGTCCTGCTGCTGCTTCCTCTTACTTACATCTGTGTGAAAGAGCTTTCATACATGCTTTCTGTCTGCACAAACGCCACAGTCATCAGCTGCTGTGCCTGCTTCTAGCCAGTGAAATGGCTTCCATTAAAACAGAAAATCCCTTCATTTCACCATTGTCTTGCCAGAAAAATGTTGTTTTGAAAATCAGCCTCTGTGTGTAGAAGCTGTATGCTGAGTTGGAAAATGTTGCTGCATCTTTGAATTGTTAATTTTTTTTTGGTAACTTTGATACACAGGTGAAATGTTTGTTTCCTTCTGCTAATCTTGTATTCCTTCCCCTCCTCCTTCTGACCTGATCCTAGAGCTGTCCTATCAGATACGGAGAGACCAAGAGGATGTTTGGTCACTAAAACAGCTCAGTTCATGCTCTTCTACCAAATTCTGCTTCTCGTACTAACTGTCCCCTGTTTCTCCACCCTTGCTGCCACCTGCAAAGCCTGTGACTGTGATTAATGAAGCGGCTGAGGCTGGTGTAGATATAGATGAGGAGGATGATGCAGATGTTGAATTCAGTCTCCCCTCTGACATTGAAGATGATTACGAGCCTGAGCTGCTGTTAATGCCAACCAATCAGCCTGTTAACCAGCCCATTCTGGCTGCTGCTCAGTCTCTGCATCGGGAAGCAACCAAGTGGTCTAGTAAGGTACTCCTGAGTCTCCCCCGGGGACTGATCTGTGTGCATCCAGCCATTTGGAACGCTGACACATTTGCATCACTCTTGATCCCTGCTGGGTCCCGTCATTCTGAATGAAAACATTTGCCTGCACTTCATCTTGAGGACTGAGAGTGGCTTCACAAGTTTGCTAGATCTGTCTGTCAGTGCCAGACTGAAGCTTGATTTGGGTCACTTATTAATATTACAAGGCTTCTTCTCTCTTTGCATCTGCCTGTCCTTCTTTGTTACAACAGTTCTCAAATTGTAAGCAGTTCTTATCTTTCCTCCCTCCTTTTCTTTCTACATTAATTTGGGCTACCTAGGAAGCCATCGCTCGTGGTTTCTTAATGACTTCCGGATGCAGCAGTGTACACAGCGTTCAAGAAGTCATTTCACGTGTCTGTGCTTGGCCTCCATTGGTGCCTTCAATTAAAATACCTTCGAACAAGGAATGGCTTTGTATGGCAGTGGTTACTGAAGAGGACTGACTGTCTGCTGGCTTGCACTTGGCTGTATTGCAAATGCTGCTTTTGAGAGAATTCTTTTATGAAGGAGCTGCACTGAATGCTGTTATCTGCTGAATTGAGATTGTTTGTATGAAACCAATGGACGTCTAACACGGGGTTCAGACATTCACAAGTAGCCTGTTTCTTCTGTCTGAGCACAAATGGTTGCAAGACTTGTCACTTTTAATAGCATGCCACGAAAAGAAAGGTTGGTGTTCCATAACAAAGGTTAGGGGTGTGTGTGTGTATGTATATATAGATATACAAATCTATTTTTAATAAAAAGGGCTTTAAAATGTTCTTGTCCTTTTCAGATTCTGATGCTTGGATAACTTGTTAGAGAGCTTCGTAAATGACATTGGTCCTAATTTCTTGATCCTCCTGCGTGAAAACATGGAAAAGCTTTGTGTTGTGTCACTTGCATCCTAACTGGTTATACTAGCAAACAGATTAGATATTAGGTCACGGTAACAAATAGTTCAGCTTTTTGTGTCACCCGTATCTGTGCCACATTTAATGACGTGTTTCAGTATCTTCTTCAGTTGACGAGTAGTGAGTCATGGAAGTATGTGCAAAGGACAGAGAAAACAGTTGGGTTCTCACTGTGTACTTCTTGCTGTGGTCTTTATTGGTCATTCATTGTGTAACTGCACTGAAGAATGTGTGTGCTAATACTTAAAATCACTCTGCTAATGTTTCATCCACACAGTAGGAATGCATCGTGGCACTCTGTTTCACGTTTGTCTAACAGCTTCTCAGGAAGGTGAATCTAAATGTACTAACAGACTATTAACAACCCATAACTCTGGACTGTTTTTTTTCTTGCATAGGTTTCTCTCTGGAACAGAGTATAAGAAACATTTTTGCTTTGGTTTTTTTTCTTCTTGGTATTTAATTCCCACATTGCAAATATTAAAAGTATTTTTGTGACTTATCTTGATATAATTAACACAAGAAATCTGATTTTTAGTAATACCAGATTATTTTTTAAACTACAAGTTATTCTCTCCTAGAAGCTTTATTTTGAAGGGAGAGTATTAATAAAAAAGCAATAACTGTTTTCAAGAAATAACTTGGAAAAACCGAGCAATAATATTGCTTCTCATTTCCATGCTACCTGTGGCAAACCTTTGTTACAGATTGTCTTCCTCTTCCTTGTTCCACTTACATAGCAAGGTAGCAGCACAGATGTACTTGAACAACTTCAGTTTTAGATGCCAGTGAAAACATGATGCTCAACTGCGTAACCAAATCAGTGCTATTTGGTTTAATGAGGTGCTCAGCACACTTAGGAAACAACTACCTTACTCCCCTATTGAGAGATCTGGAATTTCAAACGCTAATAGCACGCTTTATCTTAAAACATAACCAGCAGAGCAGAAACTCCTATTTGTGGACAAACTAACGCTTTATCACTGCGATTTTTTCCAGTTTTGAAGCAAACTTTTTTTCCCTGAGTCTTAGGAAGAGAAGTATGCCATAGGCAGATAACCAGGGCAGATCTTCCCTGTTCCTTGAAGAAACCTCTTCTGTGTTCACAACGGTTTTTCCGTCCTTGACTTCCTGAAAGGGTTGCTACCAGAACGTAGGCTGCTCAGTTGTGACTTCTGGAAGCTGCCTTCCCGACACAAACACTGACCCCTGCTGTTCTCTTCAGGGTAACGACATCATTGCTGCTGCTAAACGAATGGCGCTGCTCATGGCGGAGATGTCACGCCTGGTGCGAGGAGGCAGCGGGAACAAGCGTGCCCTCATTCAGTGTGCAAAGGACATCGCTAAGGCATCGGATGAAGTCACCCGGTTGGCCAAAGAGGTGGCCAAGCAATGCACTGATAAACGCATTAGAACAAACCTCTTACAGGTAATGAGTGAACTTGTCAGCACCTCGAAATACTTAGTTCTTCTCTTACCATCTGTGAGCAGAGGAGGTGCTGCAGTAAAATGCAAGCATCTTCACTTGCAGCTTGACAGAATGCTACAAGCCATGTGTGTTTTTACATGCCGTAGTGGTGCTTATTTTGTAAAGTCAGATCAGTTTACAGCTGAGTGAAAGATGGTAATGTCAGAGAGCTTCTGAAAAGTACTGTGCGAGGAGCACTGCTCTCCCATTTCTGCATTGCTTTGTATTTCATCTACTCTTTCCTATTGTGTCAAAGAATAGCAGCAGAAATGTAACACTGCATAGTTTTGTTTTTCACTCTCAGACACAGATAAATGTCCTTCCGTTCCCAGCTCTGGGTAGAACACCTAAGGAATATCTAGAGGAAAAGAGAATGTTTTTCTCCAGAAAAATTCTCAGAGCAATTAAAATAAAATGTTCAGTTATCTTACCTGTATTTGTCTGAAAGTCTTGAAAGTTATGGGGACCCCTATGCTTATTCCTTGTGGGATAGTAAAGGAAAACCAGAGAACTAATCTAAAGGGAAGAAAAAGTGTTATCAGTTGAATTTACAATGTGAAATGTTTTTTTATCCCTATTCTTTAGGTCTGTGAGCGAATCCCAACCATCAGCACACAACTCAAAATTCTTTCCACAGTTAAAGCTACCATGCTGGGCAGGACTAACATCAGCGATGAAGAATCAGAACAGGTAGGAGGTGTAAAAATTGATGGGAGGTGGAACTGCTGAGCAGTGTTATGGGGAAAAAGAAACAACACTAAAGCAGATGTGTGCTGAGAACTCAAGTAGTTTCCCTCAGGGGCTTAGTAAGGAAAACTTAACGCATTGCTTGCTGTTTCAAAAGCTACACTTGAATAAAGGAACATCAGTCCTCTCCGAGCACAACAATTGTTCTGGTTCAAATTTGTGTACAAACGGTGTGTTAATCACCTTTCCTCCCAGAAGTGAGCTAGCAAAAGAACTTTCAGCTGAAGCGACAGCAGGGTTAATGCAGGTGGGCTGGTAGCGCCCCCTAGCGGCTCGTAGTGAAAATGCTTCGGACATCATCGAGTATTTATTTCACAGTTCTGTTGGCTTTCAATTGCATATTTTTCACTTGGAGTCCTGCAGTTTCTGGCTTGAGAGATTATTCGGCTTTGAAAAATTGTGCTTTTATTCAGACTTTCATTGCCTAATGACAAGCAGGAAAGTACTGTTGAGAGTCAACTATCACTCGAGTAGCAGTATAATTTACTTTTCAGCAGTAGACTGCCTTAAAAATGCTGTACTGGGGGAATTACTGTGCACATTGGGTTTCCATTCCACTGTTATGAACATGCTATTTCCTAATAATGTTTGTTTTGTTTTCCAGGCAACTGAGATGTTGGTTCATAATGCCCAGAACCTCATGCAGTCTGTAAAGGAAACTGTGAGAGAAGCTGAAGCAGCATCCATTAAGATAAGAACAGATGCTGGATTCACTCTGCGCTGGGTCAGAAAGACCCCATGGTATCAGTAAACACCAAATAAGCATTGTCTTCTGTAACATAAAATGCCTCTTTTTGGAAATGGAAGAGATTTATCAACAGCAGAAGGTGCTGTATACATAAGCTTAAAATTAGCTTATGCTAATGCCCCATTCTAAGGGTATGAATTATAAGAGAATGCATTTAAAATATCTTTGGAGCTCGTTTGATATCAAACACCTCAAAATTCTTTCCAATAATACGGTTCTTATTCTTTTTTTTTAATCTCTTGAAGATTATATTGAAGTCTGTAATCCCAGAAGCACATTTCATTTATGCACTGCATATTCCAGTAGTTTCCATATGATGTTACAATACATAGACCTCACTTAAAGCTTGTGTTGAGAGGCTGGGACACTAACAGTGTAAGTTGGCAGTGATTTAGGGCAATCTTTGGTGTATGAACACTCAACTTTTCAGCAGGCTTTTAATTGGCTCTTCAAATGGTTCAGAAGTGGTTTGGATTTTTAAAAAGGAAAAAAAGGGATGGGAGGGGGCAAGCAGTTGTAAAATGAAGATTAAAATCCCATTGCTGAAATGATATGTATCTTTTAATTTTCTTGTTGACTTTTGCTTGGCAAAAAAGTACTTGAATAAAAACTGGAGCTGTCTGTCACCCTCCTGGCACCCTATAGGTAGCATTTCAGAACTGTTGTGCTGTACCGAGATGCTTCTGGTGAATGTCAGTGGCACGCTGTTGTCAGCTGGAGGCCTTAAATTGTGCAGCTCTCCTTCTTGCTCAATTTAGTGACATACTGAACTGAAAAATCCTGGTTCTTTGAATCTAGCTGTGTCTAGAACCAGAAAACGTCACAGAAACGCTCCTTCCTTTTGGAAAGCAAAGTGAGCACAAGGCATGTGTCGTCATTGTTTTCTCTTCTTTGCATCTCATTGTTCTAGCCACACGAGATGGCAATCAAAAGATCAAGAATAGTACCCTCAGAAGATGTTTTGACTCACTACTCTTGCTTCCAACAGTGCAATAGCATTGCTTAAGCTTTCTGAAGCCCACGTACTACAGAGGTGGGAAGTTTGTCAGGTGGCCCGATGGCTGCCAGCGAGCAGCAGTTCCTAATGCTCAGTGTCCCCAGGTATTTGTACTGGTTTTATCGTAGTTGGAGTTAGGCAGTTTGAAAACTTTTTTGAGTCTTAGTAAATTGAACCATGTGCTATTTAGTCTTCTGTAGACAAAACGCGCTCTGGATAAAATAGGCTTCAAATATTTTTATTCTAACATAATCTAACATGCCTTCCTATATGTAGTTTTTGTCTATTGCTCCATAGTCTCTTTTGCCATTTGGAATTGCTGTTTTATCATGGGTTGCTGTACTTTTGCAATGAGCACTTGCAAACTTCTGCCCAAATCAGCACGGACCTCCTGAGACACTGTTCATTTTTATTTGCTGGTAATTGTTGCACAACTATTATTGAAGTGGCCTTGTCAGACTGAGCAGATGTTTCACAGCCTAAAGAGAGAGAGAGAAAATAGTCAGCTGCTCTTTGCTGGCCTGTAACACTCTACATTTGGACTTGCTTCTCCCACCCCTCCACTGCACTGTTATCTAAAAAGGGAAGTTAAACTGATTCTAATGCATCTGCCTCAAACCTGACCTTAGCAAGAGAAAACATGTGTTGGTCTTCAGTTTGCTCCTGGTGTCTGAGTATTATGAAACACGTGGTACTTGGGGTCTTTCCTTGGTATTCTCTTCTGGTGATTACCTGGAACAGGAAGAGGAAGGAAGAGGTGCCAGAGCCTTAACCTGAATGTCTTGCATTTGGTCGGTTTATACCAGATCTTTTATGTAATTGTAATGTAGTAATTTCTATTTAATAGTAAATAACACTGAATAGTTAAGGGTAATTTTAAAGGGATTTTCTAAATAGTCTTCCTGCGTTTCCTCACGCTCCCACCCCTCTCCTCCCATTCAAGCTTCTCTCAGATTTTTTTTTTAGCATCAGTGTTTAGTAGCTTGACTGATATTAATGCAATATTACTAATGCCTTTAATACATAATTGTTTATGCCAAAGATCACTTTCTGTTTATTGAGTAACGTTTGTGGGAGAGTTACAAATCATGGTTGCCTTTGGCGTTCTTCCAGAATGTTTGCTGTAGGTTCTCAAATTGTTTTGTAGAAGTTGAGATACTCATTCACCTTATGCAATTACTGGGTTGGTTTTTTTGAACACTATCGGTCTTCAGACCTGAAATGCAGCAAAAATTGGAGAAAGACCATGAATGTCACTTACAAATGTTTTACCACTATAAAATGTTGTTTATAAGCCAAAATGCATTTATGTATAGTCTAATGTTTTCAACCTTATTCTTTGGTTCTGTTAAAACAATAAAAATGCATTTGTACAAACATCAGCCTGTGGGTATTAATGGCAGTGGAACAAAAAGGAGCAAACAGGTACAACGGCAGAAACAGTATAGCAAAATAATGCTTTTCTGAGCAGAAAGGTGCAGTTTCTGATTAAAACCAGTTGTTTTTGGTCCTGATTGCCAGTGAAACTGCCGCTGAAAGCACTTAGCAGGTGCTGTGGCCCAGTGGGAGAAAGTGGGGGTTGTTCCAGGAGCCTGATCGGAGGCCACCACTCCCAGTAGTGCCGTCCCCGAGGCTCCCAGCATTGGAAGTGGCATTTGCCTGATGCTGTCAATACAGGAAGAGCTGCGGCTCTGGCCAGCACTTCATCCAATCTGATTTATACATGGCAAAGTAAAAATTACTTGAGTGCAAAGGCAATTGCGTGGAATTATAGTCCTGTTTCTGGCACAAATCTTCTTACCACCTTCTGTGCTTCTGTGTCAAAATTTCTCCCAGCATACAGAGATAATGACTTTCCAGAACCAAAATTTCTTGGCAGTGAGAGACTGAGCGGAGCCCAGCAGTGCCAGAAGGCAGCTTCGACTTAGTGACCATAGATTAAAGAACTCTGTTAACGGAGCTCTATCCATGGTTGAAAAAGAACGAGAACCTGTGAGATGCTCACCTTTGGCAGCACTCCCAGAGCTGCACAGCTGCAGAAGGGCAGCGCGAGAGCTGGCACTACATGCTCCTCAGTGACATCCTTCTGTTTCTTAAGCTGCACTGTCCCACAGGTGCTGGTGCAGATGACTTTAGAAGGGAGAGCACGGTCCCTGCTACTTAAAATCCTGTGTTTGGAGAAATGGGTGGAGTCAGCACAAGAAAAAAACCTTTTCCTGAGGAACACCATCTTGGGCTCAGGGCCTTCTCCTCCCATGTCAGCGCTGCTGCTGACAGAGACTTCTGGTGCTGCGCTGTGAAGCGTGGATGAAAGGGCTTTCAGAGACAGGAGTGCTGTGTCCTTGCGGAAGGTAAGCGGTGGGGACAGAGGGAGCTGGTTTTGATTTGTGTTGTGTTGGTATCTCTGTCAGTAACAGCGTCCTTCGGAAAGACCTTGCTACTGTTGCACTGGTAATACAGAGAGCAGCTGTAGTACTGGGCCCTGGGACATACCAGGTCTGAAGACAAGACTTTTCAGTAACATTAATTTAAGGATACTGGTTAGTGTAACATGGAGCAGAACTGTAGGCCAACCAACCAACTGGCAGATGTTCCACCAATTCAAAAGGTGAAATTAGAAGGCCAAGTGCCAGGCCGATACAAATACAAGGCTTCCTCCCTTTTCTACAGACCTAGTAGTTTGAGCCCTGCGTATCTGTAGTAACCTACCGTACTTTCAGAAGTGCAAAATACATTTGTGATCTCCTAGTGTTATTGCCAAAGCTTCTAGTAGAGAAGATGCTTTTGTTACTGGCTTACTGTCTATGCTCCAGATGGGTTTCACACTTTTTTGAGACATAAATTATCGAAGGGGAAAAAAATGTGAAATTGATCCACTGAATTCATTTCCATAGCTCCTATTATTCTGAAGCAAAACTAGCACATACGTATCAATCTGTAAGCCAAACAAGCAAAGGAAACAGATTTTCCAGTATCACAGTCAAGTGTCAGAATTATGTACTGACCAAATGCATGCTTTGAACTGTGGGCCACAGAATGTCAGTTTTGCATCATCTCTGTTCTGACTGCAGCAGCAGGACTGCAGCGTTTCTGTGATTCTCCACTTAAACAAAAAACCCCCTCTTTTACCTGCCATGATCATGAATGCTCTCTGAACTCTGAACACCTGATCAAATTCAGCGAAGGCCTGGCAGTTGGTTACCGTGGAACTGTACATCAGGAGTCGCACCTGAAAGCATCACGAGCAGCTTACAGTAGCGATCACTTCACAAGAGAAAACGTATTTGCAGCAGAGTTCCCTTTATTTCATAACATTAAAGCACACAACCATTAAATACTTGACACTTGTATTGTGCTATCTAAAAAGCTACACTCCAATACACACACGGCACGAATCTGGTGGCATCCACTCACAACAAAGTGGAACATCAAAACCAAAGCAAAGGTCTCACATAAAAAATAAATCTTACTCTCTGCAACTGTATTCTTAAAAAAAATGACGATTGTGAGATAAAATGGAAAGAAAGTGGATTACTGAAGCAGCAACAGCTCCCCAATTTAATGCAGAATGTTATTTTTACCAGCTCATCTGCAGATGGCACAAATGAAAGCTGATTAAGGCAAACGCTTCTTAAGAAAGGCGATTTCTTGTAAACAGCAAGGAAAACATTGTGTCTTCATCAGAAGCTCTTTCTTAGGAGTCACATTTGCTCTGTCCCTATGGGACCCCTGCCCCTTGCGTTTCTGCTCTGTTTCTGAAGGGACTGCATGATGCATCGTGAAATGCCAACTGGCAGCTGGCTGTGAGAAAAGCCCAGCTTTCTCTGCAGGCAGCTACAGCAGCAGAATGTGCCACCACACCACTTCCCCAATGGCCTGTCTGGCCTTCCTAATGTGCTTGGCCTCTGGGCTTTGGTATTTGGCAGTGTAGTGTTTGAGACGTTTTGTGGCTCACCTGTACCAAACAATTCACCAGCACGACAAGTCAGTTAAAAAAAAGTGAAGGTGTATTAGAAAAAAGGTACCTCATTTTAAAGCCATAATAGGAGAAACTAAGCTACGCTTTCATTTTAAGAGCTGCAGTGCACAATTGCTTTGATCCCAAACTAATCAGTATCTATTAATTAATTGGCACCTACTAGCAACATAAGTCACTAAGCAGTCATTTTTAATGTTTAAGGGGAATTTCCTCTTAGAAGTTGACCATCTTCTCATGTCCTGACTTGAAATTTTCCTGCTTTTGTAATGTATTTGACACCTTTAAAAGGCTTGTATTTTTCTCCATACATGTCCAGGCGATTTACTTTCAGTCCTGGTAAAAGACAGAAATGAAAAAGTATGAAGTTTAAAAGCAAAATACTAGAAATGTTGCTGGTCTGTTAAGCAGTCCTTTCTCTCTGCCTTAAGTTAGGATCCATTAGCAGATGAGTTCTCTTCCTACCGCTTTCACAAGTTCATGCAGTTTGAGACAGCAGCTGGGAACCCTCTCGTTGTCCAGGCAGGGCTCCCCTGAGAGGGTAACAACTGTCTTTTGGACTCAGTGAGCCAATACCTCCTTAGAAGCTACTGAACACAAGTGTACCTTCCAATGCGTGTGCACACTGAACTTTAGTTCCTAATAACGTTAATGAAGCAAAGGACAAATTGTAGAATTGTTTTCACTCTTAATTACAACTTCAGTACTCTCTTAGGATAATTAAGGAACAACAGAAGCTATTTGTTACCTAACAGCTAACAGTTTCAGCGTGGCTCCTACTTTCCCACACATCTCCTGCCTTTGGCATCCAGCCACGTGCTTTGTTACATTTAAGCTAGTGGATGGTGAACTTAAGAGCAGAGCATAGGATACTTTTCTCACCCAAGGGCTAATTCTTATTAACTCCAAGAGTCTGGAAGGCAAAAAAAAACGCATCCTGGTAACCCACCTGGATACTGGTACCAATTCTCACCTGCTGGCTTCAGCCATCCTTCCAACCAACTGCTCTGTGAGGTCCTAATCCTGCACCACTTGCTCACAGCATTCTACAGCTGAGCAACTTGCTTGATTTAAGCGTTGGCAGAATGAGGCAGTGGTTGATTTAACTGTACTTTAGCCTTTACCATATAGATTTTGTTTTGATTTTAGTCACAAATTGTTTTGGAGACAAAAAACCAACCAGCTCCGGAAGGTAAAAGGAGGATGTTATTTATTTGAAATCAATAAAAGTTGTTTGACCACAAGAAGGCTTTAGTGGTGCAAGTCAAGAGCAGCATTCTCAGTCATTGTCCCTTCACTAAAAGGAGAAATTTGCTTTTAACACAAGTCAGCAAAGAAAAATCTACATCCCTATGTGTATTTGAGTCCTGCTTGAGCAAAGCCAACAAATCACTATTTGCTCATCATCACCTCCAGCTAAACAATTCAGTTTCCTACCCCTTATCCTGCTGCTAATTATCCATCAGTTTCCTGTAACACCCATCTACTCACCTGAAATTGCAAGCTGTTGTATCTTAAACTGGATATTTAAACTTGGATTCTCTTCAGGCTTAGGGGCTCCAGACTGCAGGTTCACTATTCCCTTCAGATTTGGCAGCTTTTGAGGGGTAATTTTGCCAACATCCCATGTTAACACCTGTCAGGTAAGAGAGAACAGTAGCAACAGACCTTGTGGATACCACCTATGAAGCCCAGGTGAAGCTTTTAGCTCGCAGGCTGGGTACTGAAGTAGCCTGGTAGAATTACCCCAGCGGCTGGGAGCTGGCATACTGCTGGTTTTGTTTTAAAAGTATCAGGATCTGTTCTTTATAAAGCAAAATGTTTCTTTGAGAACTTTCACTTACACTTCAAACCAAACATCAATTGAGATTTTTCAAGGGCAGCAGAAAGCTCAGAGCAGGCTGCTGGAGCCGGCAGAAGGCCTGGAGAACTGCTTCTAGGGACTAAAAAGCCTCAGGAGCATAAGGAAATTGATGTCTTACCCCAGCTGAGAGGCAAGACAAACAAACTGGTGTTTCAGATCCGTTGTTTTCCTCCCTGTTGTCTTAAAAAAGCAGATCTTTGGGAAGACTTTTCTGATCTCTTGCCGCCTGTTTTGCTGACTCTTGTTTTCAAGTCTACTGCATTTTCTCCAGCTTCTCTAAGTATGTTTTAAAGGGCACAGACTGGAGAATATACCATATCTGAAACCACCAGCAATATATTGTTGTAATAAAGAAAAAGACTAGGAAAACTGAAAGGGAAGCAAAGGAGACTAATACAACCAGAAATCATAACTGGTACATCTCTAAGACTGAAAAAGGGAATTTTAAAGAGAAGATCTGAATTATTAAATATATTGGAAGGAAAGTTTTTTCTGCCACGTGTGGAACAGCACTGTTTCCAGCACTATGCATTATGTAGGACTTGCTCTTATGTCTTCTAAGATAAATACATACGTAAAACCTTAGGACTTACCTTAGTAACTGGATCAAATGTATAGCTGCCTTGTGTAGCAGTGAGGTTCATATTAAGTACTGCTTTTGGCATGTGAACTGTCATGACAACTCCTTCTACTGTTTTCCCCATATTCTGTTTTGGTCCAATGGTAACATCAAATCTTCCCGAAGAACTGTTCTCCTTAAAACTGATCAAATGCTTCACGTACACAGGAATTGCCACCAAGCTGAAAAGAGAAGACAGCAGTTGAATGTTTGCTTCTCTGCCAGGGGAAACAGAACTTTCTCATAAATACTTCCTATGTTTCTGCTGGGTATTTAACTTAGAACCAGTTTCTTTCAAAAGTGGGAAGTGATTTCCAGCATTTCAGCATCATTGCTGAAGCCATTTTTATTAGTGGAGAATGGAAAGATGATTTTCTTCTAAATTACTTGTCTTAATCTCTATCCTTCCTTTTTTTTTTTTTTTAGTTATTAGTATTTTTTAAGGAATCTCACTAAGCCAATTCTCACAACAGGTGCCAGACTTAGGTTGCAGGTACTTGCAATTTACACTTCTTTGATTTAAAAAAAAATATATTAATGAATAGCAGAGACCTCTATCTATCAAGAATCTTATCCATCAAGCATCTAGCAGCAACATTGATTACCAAGACTAGCCCTGAATTAGTCCTGCATGTGGTTTATCCCACTGAAGTGACTGCTGAGCTCAGCTGAAACACTGCTTTCTTCTTGCAGGGGGCACAGGGCTCCAGATTAGCCAAAACCTGGGAACGTGCTTTTTGGCAACAGTGTAAATTCCTCTTTTAACATGGAGAAATCTGCAGCTACTCAGATGGAAAGCAGTAGACAGTGTACCTACAGAATGAGCACACTGAAAGCAAAACGTACTTCTGTGAGCTGACACGGTAGGAGATCAGTCTGAAATTCCCATCTGGAGGAATAAACGACAGCACTCTTTCAGACTCCCAGCGTTTGAATCGAATACATGGATGGAAGCTGACGTCATCCAGCAGCCTGGGGTTCTGTAAGTAGTGGCAGAGGGATGAGCAGAATGTCATAGAAGAGCAGGGTTTGAAGCACCTCCTGAACTCTACACAGTTCCTGTTCCCTGGACTTGAAGTGGCATTGCTAGCCGCTACTGCAGCAGTTGCCCTGAGTGTGTTCTGGTGCACAAAGGCTATTCTAACTACTGAACAATGCAGCAATTTTTAAGCTATAACGCAAAACTTGATATGTAATTTTTCTGTGAAACAGGTGCAGTAGTTGTCATGCTCTTACACTAACTCTGTTCATGAAAAATAAATATCCCAAGCAATTAAAATTGCCAAATGCAGTAGTGAATTTACCATGAAAGAAAGAGAAAGATCTGGCATTCCTGAGAGCTTAATACACGAATCAATAACACCTTGGATTTCTGCAAAGACTGTGGAACCTGTGGGAGAAAAAAAGAAAGACACTGCATTTAACACACCATCAAGGGCCTGACAAATGTGAAGTGCAGCTAGAGGGCACAGGTGGCATTTGCACAACACTCAGGACCATGCCGGCGCAGACAGGGAAGGTCATTCCAGTTACCTGTGGTCAGGGCAGCTTGCTAAAATGCATGAACCAGGGCAAACGGCGTGTGCCTGAGCACCAGTGCAAGCTGTTAGGCAGAACTCGTACTGCATGTGCTTGCACTGTGGCGAGCAATGTGCAAATAAGATTTTCAGAATATGCAAACTCCAAATTTTCCTTTCTTCCACCCCTGTCTACAGCAAAGTGACAAGTCGTGTAGAGGTGCAGGGAAGCTGATGCACATGAAAAAAGTAAATATCTAAGCACAATAAAGCACAGGATGTCATCATCCTTGGCTTTCCTCCTTCACACAAGACAGTACGTATCTGTCATGAAGTTAAATAGATATTATATATATTAAATATTTAGCCAAAAGAAAACATGAAAATGAAACTACTGAGTACCTTACCCAGAAAAAAAAAATCCTTAAATGCTCTAGAAGGACAAAAAGTTATCAGCAGAGCTCTGGAGTAGCAGAGGTTCTTTTAGAAGGTAAGTAGAAATTATGGCTCATCTTGTCAAGAGGGAGGAGAACCTGGGGGTTAATAACTGAAAAGAAGGGATCCTGTTTCCGATGAAACAATTAACCAAACCACTATCAAACAGGATAACGTCCTTATTCTTGGGGAGCCACCTTGCCTACTTCTTAGTCCTTAGTGAAGGTTAGGAAAAAAGACTCTGCATGGCAAGTCCCTCAGGGATCGCAGCAGAAAAAAGTGGCTATGGCTACAGCAGTGCAGCCCCAGCAGGAAATTCAAAGAGTCTCATGGATGCTGATTGGGCTTGGAATATATACAGAAATAAAAACAGAGTCCTGATTATAACTCCTCAGGAAAGGCCCTCGCACCACTCTTAGGAATCCCACTGAGCCAGGAGAGCAACAGAACCCTTATGGTGTTCTGAGTGTGACTGCCACCCTCTTTTAGTGTCAGAACAGCAGGAATAAGAGCTGCACAACAGGTATTTATGACTATCCAGTACAACTGGTGCCAGAGTGTTTGTCAAAGTGGCATACGGAAACACTTTCCACAGGAGTATTATTATGCTTCCTTATGTTTTTCCAAGGAAAGCAATTCTGTGCAGGAATTCTGCAACAAGTTTTGACTTGCTATCAGAGGAAAGCTGATGATTTCTTTTGTTCACTTGAGGGCTTATAAGCAATGGGATAGATTATGGGTAAGCACAACGTGAGATAATTTTGCCATCACATTTAAAACTTTTAAGAATTTTTTTTCATTTGTATCTCAAAAGAATCAACATGCAACCAGAAAATATCTAATTATTGAATATTTATAGTAGACGTACGGTGTGCTCTTTAAGCATCTTAGAGCATATTGCCATAAACTGAAGGATATACCTGGGCATGTTATTCGAACTTGGTTGTATGCTTCTACTTTAGACACAGATCCATGCATAAAAAACATGGATGCAAAAAACCAGCTGCACTGTATTCTCCCTAACATCAGTGTCTAACTGTAGACACATTCAACAAACAAAAACCAAGAAGGAGTTTGCAAGGCATCTTACCTGATTTGTCTATAATCGCATCAATTTCTTCAATGACATCAAAGTAGGCTTCATTGTTTGTGTATTTTACGCCCGCTCTGCGCCAAGGAATGTTGGACAGCTGTCCGGTGGGAAGGGTGTCACCCACATTACTGCTGCCTTAAGAATGGAAAGGAACTCAACATCAGTGATTAATTACAAGAGGAATGTTGTAACAGCTGCAATCAAGAAACAAAACAGGATTTGACCCCTAGAACTGCAAACTAAACCCCAACCACTGCAATTTCATTTGTTGGGTGATGTGAATGAACTTTAAGGATGTATCCAGCCTTATTACAGCTTTCAGATTTTATACTTTGCACAGCAAAATACAAAGCTCTAGTCAGCTGCATGTTGGAGTAGGAGGAGATGTGGGCCTACATCCCCCAGAGGATTTCATCACTGCAGCTGAAGATATTACAGCACATTTTCCTCGTCTTCCTGCAGTGCTAGCAGGCTGCCTTTGGGACCTATTTGATGGTAAGAGCTCTTACAAAGAAAGACCTGAAAGAAGATTTAAGGAGGGCTCCCACCCCTTGCATTTGTTACACCAAGGTTCTTGCTTTTGGTGCCCTCCTAAGCTAGCCAGCAGTGACGTGACTGCCACGGCTAGGCCTGACCACGCAGCACATCAACCCAAACCCTGTCCTGGTCTTGACTTTTTGGCTTGACCTGCCCAGTCATCACTGAGCTGCAGTGGGCTGCGTTGTCTCCTGCTCACATCTGACCCCGCCTTGTTGGCTCACATTCCTGCCACCTCATCAGGGAGGCCTCTGCCCCTGCCTGCCTTGCTGTTACCCTCAGCTCCCATCTCCTACTGCCACTCAGTGGGAGAAAAGGGCATCCCGAGCAATTTGGTTATAAAGTAACCAGTACCATCATTTAAAAATCAATGCAAAATAAAAACAGAATCACAGAATCACAGAATCACCCGGGTTGGAAGGGACCCCAAGGATCATGTAGTTCCAACCCCCCTGCCTAGCAGGGCCACCAAACATACACATTCAGATCAGGAAAAACAGTAAAATATAAACCTAACGAGACTTTATAAAAAACATTAAACCACTTGTGCTGTCTACCCCCAAACCAGCTGCCCTGAGCACTGCCTTTGTGGCCTTACAGCCCACCTACTGCCTGCCTCCAGCACAACATACAGGCAACCATCTCACGTGTCTCTGGCCCAGGGTGACACTCCACAGCTCACCTCCCCTGCACCCGCTTGCCAGCCCAGCAGATTCCACCAGCTCAGCTGACAGACACGTGGCTCTGTCAGTGTGAGATGTCCGCATTTACAACAGCCTGAAAGCAGCACTTAGCTTGATGGATGCTGACAGTGGCAGGGCGAGGCTGAGGACAGGCTATTTGCTTCTCTCCGTGCTGTCTGTCCCCAGGCACCAAAGATTTATTAGACATCTGTTAAACAGCTCTGTAGAGGAATTTCTTATAGTACAAAACCTTCTCCAGTGCCCTTCAGTTATTCAAGGTTTGGGCTAGCTCTGTGCCTCTCCCGGAGCACCTGTTTCCAGTATGTGCTGTCCCAGCTGGGAATGGCTGTTGCTGAGGGACTCCAGCAGCTGGGGCTGGATCAGGCAGTGCCATTCTGGGAATACCAAAGGAGCCATACACAAATGGTACATAAAGAAGGAATTGCTTTTATTCAACCAACCTCTAATAACTGTGGCCTCACCTTCCAGATTCAGGCCCATACAAGACTCTGTAGCCATGAGGTGCGATGGGGCTTTGTTTTCAAGCAGTTACCTCTGAAAATTATTTAGTTTCATACCTGTGATGGAGTTGACAACAGAACGCAGAATTGTGGGAGGCTTGATCAGCTCCTTCAGTATGTTGGATTCTGTTGCCAGTGGAAAGCCGTTGTCTAACATTTCTTCCAGCAGCTCGTACACAATGACCACATTGTCCTTAATCGCAGTCTCAGAACATTCGCCGAAGTAATCCTAAACAAACCAGAGATTAAAAGAGGGAGGATTTTTATTCCTGTTAAAATGCTCTGTAATTTTCTTTTTGCTTACTCTCTAGTATCTCAAAGAACTTTAGTGCTTAAACTGACACACTACTTCTATTCTTTGACTGCATCAGACATTAAGGACACGTAGCATCTAGAGCTAACAGTGAAATTATGTAAGCTGGTTTTCTATGTATACATCTCCTAAGGGTTCTTCCACTTGTGAACATGAAACATATTTTTGGTTAGAACACCAATGCAGAATATAGAAGCTATCTTTCAGCAGTGCTCACTCTTCACCAGAGGTTCCTTTATTTACAGCATCTATCAATCAGGCTGCAAACTGACTCCCAAGTCACATCTCATGGCTCGCACTGACTTCTCCATGACTGCATGATCATTCTAGTTTATTTACGTAACTGGAAAAGTACTCAAAACTTGCAGAAAAAAAACAAGCTGGAATTTGGGTTTTAGTGCTCATGTGCTGGTATCTGTAAGTCAAATGAATACACAAAATAATCCTCCTTTTCTTTTGTACCAGCACTGAAACTGCAAAGGGAAAAGTCATGGACAGGATGATTTACTGCCTTTCTACAGAAGAAATTTATACCAGAATTCCTTTGTAATTGTTTCAGTTTTAATATTAACGGTGACGGACCTGAAAAGTATCTGCTACTCGGTGCAGAAATTCAATTACAAAGAGCGGTGGCACTTCTGTCTGTATGACAGACACAAAGAAGATTTTATCGCGATAGATGCTGATGAGGTAGTGATGTGGCGTGGAGATGACAGGAGGCACGTTCTCGACATCGACTGCTTTCTCCTGAGCTTCGAAGAAATAATCACACACAGACTGGCTCACAACGCTCTTCCAGTGCTTCTCCAGGAATATATCACCAGAACAGTTTATAAGAAACAGGCTGTGGATCATTTTCTGTTGGAAACATTCAAAGAAGTTAAAATAAGCAAAAGGATGGGACGATTGACATTATATCTTCTCCCACATTCCCTTCCTTATTATGGTTATTGTTTACTAACATGCACTGTGAGTTTAAGGAAAAGATACTGCTTAGCTGCTCTTCTTTTTTTTAATTACATTTTCTTTACTGAAAGGAAGGCTCTGCCACAAAAGAATTAATGGTGCCTTAAGATGCCAAAATACATCACAGTGTAAGCAAGAAGTCAGTACCCTTACTTTCTACTCCCATCTCTACTTGGCATTTGCAATGTATTTCTTGAAGAAATGCTGGCTCTCCTCAGCCAGCACGGCAACATACCAGGATAACTGTACGATTTTCCACTTTTTCTTGTAGCAGAGGATTTTGCATTACATTTACATGTGTAATTGAGCATTGTGGTATCTTATGGAGAAATCTTATTACCTTGCCAGCTTTCAGCTATTGAACTAGGAAAGTGTTTTTTATTTGCTAGCTGCTCAGTCTTTTGCTGCACTTGGATAAAGGACTGGGGTTCTTCGAACAACACAAAACCAGATGTTTGCTCCACCTAATAGAAGTGCCTCAGATGTGCTCGATACACATGGAAGAAAAGCTTCTAAAATAGCTTTATAATTGAAAACCAACTCACTCATGAATCAAGGGGAGTATTAGCTGCAGTTACTGAATGTAATTTTTTTTCTTGGATCTTTCCAGATTTACAAATAACATACCCCAGCCACTGATCCTTCACTTTATTCACAGGAAAAGCAGCTTATCTTTTTCTAAAAAGCAATTACAGAATCACAGAATCACAGGGTTGGAAGGGACCTCAAGGATCATGAATCTCCAACCCCCCTGCCACAGGCAGGGCCACCAACCTCCACATTTAATACCAGACCAGGCTGTCCAGGGCCCCATCCAGTCTGGCCTTGAACATCTCCATGGACATTCCCAGTGCATTTCTCAACATTCAGTGAGATAGTAAGTGAATTAAGTTGCTGATTCAAATTAAGTGAATTGACTCTTTTCCCCACATCTGCAGAAGAGCCAAATGCTATTGGACTTCAGCTTAGCTGCTCAGCCTTTCCAACAGGCAGCTGCAATGCTTCGGCTGACCTGCAGCACAGCCGTACTCTGACAAAAGCAAGTCTGAGTTTAAAAGTGGGCTTAGAAAACAAACACCTTTTAAGCCAAGCATAGTGTCCTCAAGCTAAAGTTAACCTGGCATTTACATCATGCATAAACTCATTCTGTAGCTGAAGAAGCTGCCAGTGGTTCCTCATTCCTGCTGCCTTCCAAATACTGATATCGGAACGTTTGTGGCTCTGCCATGACAGCAGGTCTTTGTGCTCACTGGGACCTTGCCAAGTCTCTGCCAATTCCCAACCAAAGCATGCTGTCCTTAGTGATAGGCATGAAAAGACCCATGGTCAATATGTGGACAAAAAAAGCCAATGAAGCCAATGTGGAACGTGAGGGGAAATTATTTTGGAATTGTTAATGGCCAGTTTGCTTAAGAGTGAGAAAGAAAATACAGCTACAAATTGACACTATTGCATGTGTAGCAGAAATGCTGAATCATGGCCTGAAGCAGCGACTGAGCACCTGGTGGAAGGCAGGGCCAACCCAGGGGAGTTCAGGTGCATGCAATGTTCCTGAGTGACTGAAAGGGGTGGAGCCAGGATTGACCCCTTACAGACCTCATGTAAGGGTTGGCAGTGGAGGTGAGGGGATTTCTCTGGAGGTCTCTGCATACCTGCGGTCTTTTGAAGGTAAGCAGCTTTTTTTCCTTTATTTCTGTGCCCACAGCTGTAGTGTTTGAGCAAGTCCTCACTTGCTGTAGCCTAGCACCTTGCTGCTCTGCTGTTATTGATGCGCTTTCCATCACATTACAGCATACTTCTATGATACCCATCCTTGAACCAAATCAATCTCTGAGTAGTTAAAAAAAAATCAGGGAATTTTAACACCGCGAGAACAGCATTCTTATTAAGGAACCTCAGTACAGTTGTTCAAATCCAGTTTAACTAAGCATGCTCTGATTTTAGCCAGTGCTGAATGCTAAAACCCTCTAAAATCTCCTGGATGGCCATAGAGCAGCACTGAGTATAATCAACCACTGAATGTCAGTATTGTTCCACACCAAGGCGGCCCAAACATATGATCAGCTGCAAGGCTTAGAATAGTTCTCTGCACATTTTAATGTGGACACCATAGCACTGATGTTAACAGCTCCAGGCCCTAACTCCTAGGCACTGCATACTAAGTTGTTACAGCAGTTTCAGCACATGCAGGACCTGCTTGCCCAGGGCCCACAGCAGAAGAGCTGTGCTGGGTGATGGCTGCTGCACCCGATGCTGACAGTATATCAGAACTGCATTACACAGCGGTTCTAAGCCCCAGCAGTGCTCCTGCTGTACAGCTTCATAGCAATTCTACTGAGCATAAGCTGCTGCATTTGTGACTCTGTTGTTTGAGCTAGCACAGCTGTGCAGCATGCCAACACTGGTTACTTACATACAGCCACGTTGCTCTATGCTGGTCCTGCATCCAGCCTCTGTTAGCAAGGCTGGGGCTTTTGCAATGCATTCCATCTACAGCAAAACACCATGTCATGATACGCAGTTGAGAGGGGGCCTGCACAGCTTGAAGGGGTGGCAGTGCTGGACTTGCTCCTACTTACTCATTGCTCATGCGCCAACTGTGTTCCTAAGTATGCGTGGCCCTGAGGAGAATGGGAACAGCAAACTGAGCAGTCAAGTCCCACCTAACTGCATTCCCTATTGTCAACCATTTTTGCAGGATTTCCCATGACACACAATTATTTTGCTTCTAGCAGAAGTTCCCTTCATTCCCCTCACATGCTTCTTTCTTCCTTCACAGGTTTTAGCAGTAGAGCAGCACATGAATAACAAAAATAATGCAAACTGCTCTGGGAAAAAGGCAGCTGTATCCTTACAGCTCGTGTCTCCTGCCTGTATGTCCCAGCAGCCATGGCACGAGGCCGTCCCATCTGCAGTGAGCAGCTCTGTTCAGATGCTTCCCTCTGTCAGTGCTGAGCACAACAAAGCTCTTACAGCAGTGCAGGACCAGAGACATTTCATTTATCCCACGTGCTGTCAAACTGCTGGCACCAGCCGGGTAAAGACGGAGCTGATGCTGGATGTCATAGAAGTAGTGTTACTACAAAAATATCTTATGTGAGCTAATATTTAACAGGAATTACTTACAGTGCTCCCAGTACCAAAGATTTCCCAAACAATCTTTTTTTTGTGTGGCAGATTTCATTTAAGATATGCACACAATGAGGTTTTCTTATTACTTTACTTTCTTCTTCTATCTCACCAGAATTTTAGATTTGCAAAGAAGAAAAGGTGAAAAATGCTGACTGTAAGAAATTCCTCTGGTAACATTAAGATTCTGCATGCCAACAGGTCAGGTAAGTAGCAGCTCAGCAGCAGAGCACATGAAGAGCTGGGACATTCCAAGGGTAAAGATCTTGAATCAAAAAAGCCACCAGTTTAAAAGACAGCAGCCAAAGCACACCACCACCACCTGAGAACCAGGAGAGTGTGTGCAAACGCCATTTTGAGAGGGCAGCACACGAATGCTCTGTGCAAAATACTAAAGATGTCCTTCCAGGAACATTTCAACAGGACACGTCTCCCATCTTTCTGCTTTTAGGCTGACCTAAGAAGCAGTCTGAAGGATTTTGTGGATTATTTGCATCTTCAGCTCAAAGTGAGCCACTCAAGATCATTCTTAATAGGCTCACTGCCTTAGATATTGCCTGACTGCAGGGGATTGTACAGGTACTGCAGCAACAAGCAGCCCAGTGGTTTGCTCTTGTCAACTTCCCACCCTTGTTAGGAGCTCAGACATACAAAATTCCCTGTGGCTCTAGATAGTCATTTCCACTTCCACAGGAACTGGAGTCCTCAAAGAACAGCTAAATATTTTAACTTGGGCATCTTCAAACATGCTATTTCCATCCCTGTATCTTTTGACTAAATCTGGATTTTGCTATTTCACTTTTTTTTTTTCCATCTCTTGGCTGAGAAACATCTGGGCTCACAGGACAAAAGCAGAGCTCACTGGTGAGACTGGCCATGGGAGCAAAGTGACTGCACAAGCGTGTCCTTAGTTACAACTAAATACCCTAAAATGTGACTACTACAAAAATACTGCTGCCAGCTGCTTTTCCCTAACACTTAGCTGAGTTACAGTCAAAGCTCTGAAAGCCAGGAGTGAGGAATTTATCACTGACCTCTGCAATGCCCTTCAAAGCATTCTTCACAGGGCTCCATGTGGGATATGAGCAGTGTGCTCAGACCCACGCTCCTGCACCTGGCTGGGCTGCTCAGAAGGCCACAGGGTCAGTGGCAGTGGGCTGGCTGAGCATCTGCTGTGGGTTGGTAGAAACAGACTTCTTGTGATAAGCCATTAAAAGCATGGAAAGTAATCAAATGCTCAGAGAAATGTGGAGAAACAAATAAGCTCAGATAGGTGGCTCCATTTCTATTTTGAAGTTCACATTTTTGCCACGACCACCCTGCGGGTATTTCTGCTAGCTTTTTCCAACATGTTCAGGATGTGCCTTAAGTGGACAACCTTCACAGACTCACTGGCTCTTAAAATGGTAAACTAATGAAGAGAAGTTCTATCAGACACTTCAGTGACATTTCCAAGACAGTCAGGGTGATGGATTTGAACACACAGTTTGCTGGGCTAATCCTGATACAATGTTAGCAGTTGTGAGTCTCAGATATCACCAAAATAAGTCATTTGGGGGATTTCTGGAAGGCTCCTATCATCATTAATGTATGTTACTGCTGCTGCAGAAGTTGTCGTTAATCTTTCTTGTTTACAAGATGCCCACAGCTTAAAGCATCCCTACATTAGGGTAAAAATGTATTCACAGCCCTTCTTAGGAACTGCCCAGTCTATCTGTAACAGGCAAAGCTCCCAGAACCAAACCAACTGTAACTAACAGCATCAAGTGCTGATGTCTGCGTAACAACCACTCAGATAAATACTCTATGAGCCAAATCATCCCCATTAAAGACTAAATGCTTCACTTCCCAATTTTTCAGTGTACACATATTTATCTTCACTTTCATTTAAAACATTGTTAGTAACTTTCCAGAACAGTTTGTGAAAGGAAGTGGTCCTCTGAGAATACCCTGAAGCTGTCCTAAATCAGGGTTTGGTATCCATCACAGCCTTTCAACTTCCTCTGTGGTTATACAGATAAAATCACAGCCTACAGAATAATCTGTATAACATTTCATCTGCAGACTGAGCAGCTCTCCCATAAAATATTTGCATGGTGCCTCTGTTTAATTTAGAATAAGTCATGTAAGTGCTGGCAAGATTGCTCCATCTCTTGCCAACAAAACAATTTTAGATGCTGAATAATCAAACAGTGTTTGATATTGCTTAACTGCGGTTCCCTCTGGGATATGTGAGAATGGAAAGTTTCACTGTAAAAGCCAAAATCCAATAGAATTGCTCAAAAAAAAAAAAAAAAAAAAAAAGAAATGAATTATTAGAACTACATTTTTCACACGGAAGTGCAGCATTTCCAGTACAATTTACAAGCAAATCAGTGGATTCATGACAACTAATGGGCCATTTAAGAATTCAACTCTCTGAAAGCAGCACTGAATAAAGAGATAGAAAGGACCAAACCGACCAAAAGGAGTTCAGCTCAGATTGACAGATCTTAGGATATTTTCTGCCTTTCTCCCCAGCTCCCCGTAGCTCTGGCAGGGGTGATGGTGCTACAGCTTCCTAGCACTCTTCTCCTAGGCTCAATTTTAAGAGACAACCGATGTTCACTGAAGGATATGCACAGCACTGCGCGCTGCTGGGACACAGAGCCTGCAGGTACTGCTGGAACCTGCTGCAAACAAATGATGGCTCTCACTAACGCGTGCGCCCTGCCAACCAGTCCAGAGCACAAAGTGCAGAAAGAAGGACATCACCACCTTCTTCGATGAGAAAAAAACAGAGCCACACTCTTTAATTCTGGAAGAACTAAGTCAGCTGAAAAGTAAATAAGGAACTCTACACTGCAGAAAGATTTAACCTGGTTTCCTCTCACCATGTATAACGTACAGCTGCTACTTGTCACTACTGTTCAGATCTTTCTGCCTCAAGAACTCCATTTCTCTTTCAGAAATTCCCATGACAAGATTTCTGTTTAAGATCACTCAATGCAGAATTGCTTGCAAGGAGAGCTTTGTTTGAAAGAGTAACTGAGAATGAATTGGTATGTAATTGCTTTGCACAATAGGAAACATCATTTCTGGAGAAGGACAGCAAATCAACACTGCAGGATGTGGAGGGGTCTTAATGTTTGATTTGCTGTCTGTGAAGAATTTTCAGTTATGCGACAAGGGCAGGAAAGGCCCTTCTTGTCCCATTTTCTCCCAGAGCTTTTTGTTTGTTTGTTTGCTTTGAGTTAGATGGCCCTCGCAGTATGAGGGCTCAAACCTTATGCATTTACAGGGATACACCACTCAGGCACAGTTTTTGTGCATTTGCTTATTTCTCTTTTGCTTTAACATAAGAAGCCACGTACAATTCGAACCTGCACGCATCGCTCAGCACGACGACAGGACGCTAAGCGCATGGCTGCTTCAAAGTACGTTAGCGCTGAAACAAAACCAAAGAAGCCGCAGCCCGCACCCGGCTGTCAGACGCGCACAGGGAGATCTGCGGAGCGCTTGCTGATGCAGGCGCTTCCCGAAAGAAGGAACAGAAAGCGGAACGAGTTCCCGAACACGCCGCGCTCCTCCCGCGCTGCACACAGCTCCGCGGGCCGCTCCCTCCGCCCGTGCTGACGCCGCTCAGGCCCTCGCCCGCCCCGCGCCACCGCCCGGCTCCGTGCGGAGCGGGCACAGTGGCTCACCCGGCCGCAAGGAGCCGCCGGCCCGGCCCCGCTTCCCTCGAGCACGACCCACGCCGCCCGCCCGCGCCCCGCTGCCGACCCGGCCCGGCCACACGTACCTCCCCCGGCGCGGCGCGTCCCGCTCCCGGGGCAGCGGCCAAGATGGCGGCGAGGCCCGGCGGAGCGCGGGGCCGCCCCCCGGCGGAGGCGCGGGCGGCCGGGTCGCTGCCTGCTCCGAGCGGCGAATAACGGGCGCGGCGGCGGCCCGCCCCGGCCTCCACCGCCCCGTTC